>NW_017386068.1:173530-302473 GCF_000237925.1 Schistosoma mansoni
TGGAATTATGATCCGTTCACATGGAATATGATCATGTTGGGTTGTGCTGTTGTTGTTAATGAGTAGTTGCAGGAAAACTGTTGAGGTGATGAAAGTTGATGATGATGATGATGATGATAACAGTGGAAGGGAAGAAGAATCTGTTGAAATCTGTTATAATCAACATGTTGAAAATGATCGTTGACACTGATGAATTGATGAATTAAATGAGAAGAATGACTTGATTAGGACACAATACCAGCTTGCGACGTCAGATAACCTCATGCTCGTGTTACCAGATTCTTCCAGCATCCTCCTGACTAAAGAAGGATTGCACCCTACACTTACATTATGAAGCCCGAGATGGCTGAAGAAAAAGCTGTTATGAACACTTACGCCTATCAACGGTACTGGTATATCTTTCCTCATTGCTGCAAATATGAAAAAACAACTCGAAATTCAGAGAGTGGTTTATTAAACATAATATTCATGTCACTGTGCAAAAATTCTAAGGGTTATAATAAATTAAGTTTGCGACATAGCTGACTGCTGCCCTTTAAAGAAGACAGTAGTATGGATCAAGACTCTAAGATTTTCGGTCTGCATACAGCTGTGATACCTTACTACCTGGAACACCAATGAAATAATATTAACAGTAGGAGTAACTCGAAGATAGATGTCATTTTTGAAGTTAATCTTTACTGAGCCTGTCAAAAAGTAGGACATATTACTGGAAAACTGAATTCTTATTCACCCGTCGTATAGCTATCAATTTTCTGAAAGACCTCGGTGGCATAATGATAACTGAGTGAATGGACACATTCCGTTGCTATTCAGATGAACACATGGCATGCTGAACAGAGATTCCTCCTATAATTTTGACGGCAGTTACATGTGGTGTCCACTGCTATCCTCTCCAAAGCTTGAGTAAATGAGTAACCGGTGTTTTGAAATTTTTCAATAACTACAGCACTCACCTGTAAAGGGAGTAAGTAATTTTGAAAACCACATATAAATGTTTCCTGTTCTCAACACGGTTTTTTTACTTTACTTTCTAGTTTCTATTCATCCTTTTGACATTTGCCTCCAGTTCCTCTTTTCCTCTTCCCTTCAGGATTCCAGGAAAGCGCTTACCTCGTGATGCCATTCGGTGATTTGCGAAATGTATGTTCTATCAACCTCCAACCTAACTTCTTATTAGCCGATAAATTACTCAATCCAATGATCCTGCGTCGTACAGAGCGACCTGAAAGAATTTTAGAACCTTAATGCAATCTTCAAATCATAGGCCGTCGCCGATAAAGCAGAAAAAATGACAAAGGTAGTATTTGTTTGAAAACTGAAAGTAGTGTGTGAAACGATTAACCATTTATGAATGCCTGCTCACAATTGATACAAATAAGCAACAAATACTGAATATAAATATGATTACACATAGAACAACAGAAAGAATAAAATGTAAGATCTTCAATTTGTTGTTACAAGAATAATCAAATGTCCATGTTCCTATAGGATTTAGGGTAAAAATTATGAATAACACTGTAATCGTTCTACACCAATCTAAAACGTTATTTGTGAAAATGGTGTGAATTTTAAGATTTTAAAAACGTGAGAATTTTACCTCAACGCCAAATTCATGAAACAAATAGCCCATCTGATTAATATGAAAAACTAACGATACGAACATCGTGTAACCAGTAGAAATTCTGCAAACTCAAACGCCGAGGGCCAGTGCGAAAGTATTGAATAAACAGGAAGCAAAA
Organism: Schistosoma mansoni; assembly: GCF_000237925.1. Lineage (NCBI taxonomy): Eukaryota > Metazoa > Platyhelminthes > Trematoda > Strigeidida > Schistosomatidae > Schistosoma > Schistosoma mansoni. Next base: position 175,273 of record NW_017386068.1, read on the forward strand.
CGAAATAGCATCTTTAATTAAAATAACACATTTGTAATATGTCAAAGAGTCACGAAACGTTAGAAAATTTAGTTTTCCTACTCGCAGTATTACAAAGATGTTATATCCATTTTTTAACTATTTACCCAATGCACAACTTATTTGAAGTTTTCAAGTCAAACCTTGGTAATGATGCCTACGAAATAGCAGAAATGCAGGAAATGACGAACATTACGCCAAATAAAGACGCGCTCCGTGAGTTTGATCTCACTCCATCAGCGCATACGCTATCTAGCACGCAATATTTTTACAGAATTAATTGTGTCCGAGAATGTTTGTGATTTTTCGTGGGGTAGGTATGTTAGGACGGTTTCCAAGAACTACGAAATTGGATTTACTAGACGCATATTTACAAATCCCTGTATCTGATGAAAGTAACGATCTAACGATCAACACGCACACGAGTCTGTTCCTACATAACTGACTACATTTAGAATGAAGATGACGCCCTCTATTTTCCAGCAAATTGCGGATACCATGTCACAAGATATTCCAGGAGCGTAGGTTAATTTAGACGACACCATAAATATAGGAGCAGATAAAATGAACTCACAAAAAAACTGGATCAGGTGCTAGGACTCATAGCCGAATATGGTTTTCGCCTCCTCTCGGGAAAGTGTGACTTTTATATGCAATACGTACAGTATCTCCGTTTCATTAAAGAGTAACATGAAGGACTAAAAGATTCAGAGAACATTGAAGCTGTGAAAACTTTGCCTTAACATATTATTATGATATCATCCTCCCTGCTCTCCATGATCTGCTTGCTCCACTAAACCACCTGCTGAAGAATATAAAATGGGATTGGTTGGCGAACTGTCAAGCATTTTTCGAGAAAATCGAGCAACTCCTAGTTAACAATCTTTTACTAATGCACTTTGATCCTTCCCTACAATTAGTGGTTTCTTCAAATGCTTCGAACTATGGTATGGGAGCAGTCATCTCCCACATTTTCTCTGATGGGCCTGAAAAAGCAATCTCCCATGCTATCAGATCATTGACAATGACAGAATGGAACTGAAGTCAAATTGAAAAAGAGGCACTTTCAATTATCTTTGCAGTAAAAAGTTCCACCAGATAATATTTAATCAGCGTTCCACACGAATAACAGACCATAAGTCATTACTTGACGCATTTGGGCAGAAGAAAAAGATTCCTGTTCACAACGGCTACAACGATGGGTAATAACACTTTCGGGTTGCGATATTACGATAAAGGATCGGTCTACTACTACTTTCGCGGAAGATAACTCGTTATGAAGATTAATAGGTTTCCAGTCAAAAACTCCAGACGACACTTTTGTGACAAATATCAAAGCTGAAACAGAAGTTCATTGTGTATCGGATAATGCGATCGATGAACTCGCAGTTACTTTGGAAACCATCAATGAAACTGATCAGATATTGAGCAGAGTTAAGTGCTGTCTTCCCACTTAATTGCCAGACAAGCGTCTTGAAGGAGAACGTTTGCAATATTTTCGTCGAAGTTACTCGTTGATGGTGATCGATTCCTGAAACATGTTCGATGACCGCATTGTTATTCCGGAACTATTGCATCACAAGCTTCTCACACACTTTCACAGTGGTCACCCCGGGATCAATAAGACGAAATCATTTAATCGAAGCTACGCTTATTGGCCATTAATGAACAAAGATATAGAAAACAAATGCCGCAATCGTCTATCATGTCTTCAAGCTCCCAAAAGTCCTTCAAAATACGGACCAAAGCATTGGTTCACGACTTCAGGACCCTGGGCAAGACTTCATACAGATTTCGCAGATCCAATTCAAGGTTGAATGTTTCTGATTATTGTGGATGCATTTACAAAGTGGTCAGAAACGTAAATTATGCCCAATTGTACAGCATCAGAAACATTCCACAAACTGTCTACTTTGCTCAAATGTTTTGGAGTCCCAGAGACTTTAAAGACTGACAATGGCCTGCAATCCGTTGCAGAATCATTTTTGTTCCATGAACGAAACAGTACATCCACGTCCGCTGCCCTATCATCCCCAATGGAGTGGACAAGTAGAACGTTCTGTCGATACTCTAAAATGAGCATTTCCAAAAGAAGGAGGCGAGGGTGAAACTAGACAGGTGATTACAAAATTCCTATCGGCCTGCAGTACTACTCCGAACTGAATTGTCCCAGATGGAAAGTCTCCTGCTGAAGCCACGTTCGGAAGACGTATTCGAACTGCTTTCAACGTCATATGTTGCTACTCATAATAATGGATGGACACAGACCAAATCTTTATATCCCATGTTTATAACGTTGTCGATAAAGTTTTCGTTAAGTCCTACCTCGGAAAGAATCGATGAGAACCAGGAAAAATCGTACAAAGTTTAGGAAGAGTTTTGTAAAGAGCTCGAGGAACTTTTTGTACAGATATCGGACACATAAACTAAATCCCTAATGATAGAAGAATGATGTACACCCGAGATAAACAGCTGAATCTCCCACTCGAGGTAATCTCAGATACATCAATGACACAGACGCAAAAGAATATTGAAAAGAAGACTGGACCACAAGTACAGCAAAATAAATGGAACACCATCGCAAACCAGTCGTCAGTGGATCCGGGAAAGAAATCTTACTCCAGGGTGTTACCGATGGCTTCAGGGAACTACAACAGAGCATTCGGAGGAGCCGAAGAGTCTCCATGAAACAAGAACGTGATGGAGCTTCCTAGAATATCAACGTGGCATGCTACTATTGAACAGTAGCATAATATGCTTCTTTGCGGATTGGCTGAATTATAATGTTGACATAACAGGCGGTAATATTTATAAATATCCGTGATATTTTGTACATTTTGACTCTTACCTAACAAACACTTCTCCAGCCTTCTTACTTGAGACTGTGGGGTTTTATACGTTCGAATGCCGTAGTTGTATACCGTATTCTGTGTTAATCAAGTGGTGAACATAACAAGGTGCTACTTATAAGTGCATAATATTTTATTAAAAACTTCAAATCCAGTCCCTACTTTCATTTTATTCGATTTGGGAATACACTACAGTGCCGTGTTCAAATTTAAATAGTTTCTGGTAATTAAAATAAATTTCCACACCCTTTTAAGAAATAGATAAGAAATAGAAAACATATATTCAAACTGTATGTAATTATTGCCCAAGTTTGTGAATCAAGAGTGAAGTTAGTATTATCAATAGCCTATTTACTAACCTCTACAACGAATAACGCTCTGCGCCTGATAATTTCATCGGTTTTTATTATTTATAACAAATATACATGCTTAACCGTAATAAAAATCATTGAAATATTGTGTTTCGACCTCGATAACGTTGTATTTCAAGATTAAACTGTGGGTAACTACCTATAGACTGTTACTATATATATATATATATATATATATATATCCTTACTGTAGAACTATTAAGTAACTAGATTAGAAACATCTACATTCCCCTTATCATAGGCTTTCATTCGATTTGTCGGCTACTATTATACAATTTACTATTTCCCGTTCTATTAGGTACAGTCTCTCTCACTCACGGCTACTTTTAGCTTGATCTTGTATAATTGATATTTCTACTTTTATGGAGTGATGATGTCTAGTCTGTTTATATATAAACAAAATATGTCTGAAATATACAATTCATATAGCGGAGGCTGATATTTGTGTTCTGAACTCAAAGGGCTGAGTTAAGAAAAAGGCACTATACAGAGGACCAATAAGAACCCGAAGTCGACTCAAGGCTGCTCATGCCGGTTAACACACCATTGGTCCAGCACAGGAACAAGGTCATACAAACCGGTGCTCTGATTGCCGATCGTGATCTGGTAATGCCTGGCAGCACGTAAATCGACGTATTAATAAGCAAGTCTGTGTTAAGTCTACGGGTTGCCTCGTAATAAAGAGCGTGTGGTAACGACAGCGTCATTTTAAGCTATAAAGATGCTGGAAACTTTGTCCAGATGAATACTACTACTACCATCATAAAGTTGATGCGAATGTACGTAGAATCATATCATACTCAATAAAAGAAAACGATCCAAGTATCATATAGACGATACATACAATAGGCTGACTATAAATAACTATTTGTCTGTATTCTACACAAGATCAAAAGGGGATGCTGTATGTTGTGAATGAGGGAAGTAAATGGTTGAATAGAGTTGCAAGAGGGGTAATTACGAAAAAAATACAAAAATAATACATAGTAAAGATAGACAAATCAATCAGAATTACAATGTATGAATTATTAATGCTTGTCTGATTAAGAGAAACTAGTTAAAACACGACTAGTTACGTAATATTCTGAACAGGATTCACTCACAAGGATACAGGACGCCATCAAGATAGAAAACAGTCCGAGGAAAATTAACAGTTTCATCACACAGTGATACTTAAAGACAACCCTAAGCTAATTAGCATTTCGATAACATTGATATATCAGTGTATTTATGAGAGTGAATCAAACTAATATATATAATCAAAATCAAAAATTATTTCTTTTTTTAACGCTAAATCTACAAACAAGATTAATAAGGAAAGACATATGTTAAATTAACGGTGAAACATGAAAATATACTAGATTAATATAAAGCAACTCTTTTACACAATAGTTATTGGAATGTAATTGAAATTTATGAGAATAAACAGAGTAAGAGGATGAGAAATTCATACTTCAACATATTTATTTAAAGTAAATTAGATGTAATATTCTACCATACTTTTTACGAAAACCAAATCGATGCAAAGTATACATGTTAAACAGGAAGACATTTCCCAATAAATGTAACAGCAATCAGTGCATGAGCAGAAACGAAGAATGAGAACAAGTTTAGTATCTAAAATATAGCAAAAATAAGCCGAAATAAACTAGTTTGTTCTAAAATCTGATACAATGAAATAAATATATTAAGTAAAAAATCTACAACAAAAATGTAGACGTCTAAAACGTTACTAGGGGTAGAACATAAATTTGTAAACTGAGACTAACCAAAAGGCATGGATGAAGTATGCCTCAGTTTGGGCACATGGGCAGTATCACAGCCCTCACACAAATCAAATGAGATTTGTGCGGTGCATATGTATCTGGTGCTTCCTTGTACCAATATTTATGTTTAAATAAATAAATAAATAAATAAAATAGATTACGAACAGTACAGATATACACACTGTGTCTTACATAAATGAATATATAATAAAAGCTTTTTCTTATTATCACCAAAACGTTTTGCAAGTTCATACATACATAACCATATCCTCTAGAAGGAATGCTTAGTCATCTATTGAAATTCTTCAATGACAGGTGATAACGATTATGTTTATTTGTACCTATAGTTGTGTTAGGGTGTGTGGTGCAGGTAAGACATTTCCCTTATCCTTAACCCTTGTACTTGAAAGGAACATAAGACTATAGGAGATTAATTGCAGGAAATGACCACCGTTACTTATTCACTCAACTGGGACGTCAAATGACCTACGTTATCATTTCTCAACTTGATGTAGAACATCTGCTTTACCGTTAACACACTACCTGGAACGACTACCACATTTATTCCTCGTTACCTAAAGATCAGAAAACTTCCTATAAAACTCATCATCTACTTTAAAAGAACTGCAGTGAATAGAATCATGTGCAGAAAAAAACGAAGAGGTAACTGCATGAGTTCTCGTCTTTCAGAGCTCTTACTACACCCTTTAAAAGGATAGCTCATAATAGGTTGTCGATAAAAATTTAGTTAAGGGAGATGCAGTCAAAATAGAGAAGTAAACAATGACAGGTTGAAAATCAACGGTAATCAATCAAGACCGAGGTCGACAGGACAAGCTTTGAATCATATGGGGAGGAATTCAAACACATCACTCCTACTTGAAGTTTGTGCTGATGATATCGTTCAGAAGAACGATGAAAGCCCCATGACCGAACCATCTAGCTCAGAGAACAAAACTCCACTTAGATTACTGAGAATAGATGTCGCCCTCAACCCAGCAAAATCACTTCAGTTAATGTTATGTAAACTCAAAGACGAAGTCGATGAAAGTATTACTTCATACGAAGAGCCAATGCTCTTTACCGTCGTCTACATTAATTCCAATTTGCTGTCAAATTCCAAGGCATATCTTAGTCTATATCAATACATATAGACAACTACGAACACATGTCAAACTGCAAAAAACGGCTAAGTTTTAGTTAGAAACAACACAAAGAAAACGAGAGGATTTCGGTAATCTTGGGACTGATATCAGTAAGCATTCAACATACATTATGAAATAAACCCAATTTACCAACCAATTAGGAAAAATCAAAAACAACTAGATAATCAAGAACCAGGTCAAGATAAACAAAATGAATGTGAAGATAATAGCGAGATAAGTCCCAACAATATTCAATCAAATTTTAAGTAGATAGAACAAGTTGTTAGTAGTTACTTGTTAATAGATTCTTAAAGTACACTCTCTTCTGAAGTTTGTACTGGTGTTATCTAGAGAAAACACTGCCAGCTTAACGATTAAACCATTCAGCTGAGTTAACGCGATTTCAACGAGTATATCAGGAATTTTAGTGAAACTAACCCTTCACAAAGACGCTTGACAACATTCAGTTATTGTTGTAGTTGAAGATAATACACCAGAACTATATATTCAACCTGAGGAAAATTGAACAGAATATTCTAGAACCTAAAAACGTCATTGATAAACGCTAGTCGATAAGTATAAAGAGGTGAGAAAGACAAATTTATAGTATATGACATTTTGTATATTATTCTATTTATGCTTCGATGTGAATATGTATAGTTTTCATATGACTTCGACAATGTGCCAATAATGAAAAAAAAACATTTTCTTACTTGTAATTACTCGGTTTAAATGGTCCTGTTTTATTTACACCTAAATATCGAGCTTGTTCATCAGTGAGTTCAGTTATTCGACCATTGAATAATGGAAGATGCAATGTTGCCACATATTCATCTGTAGTATTAACAAAAAAATGGTTGAGTTAATACAACCTACATTAACAACTATGAGCTTGACGGAACGTGATATTATAGAATAACGATAATATTTACAGAAAGAACACAAGGAAAAGAAAAATGATGGAGAATAATACACTTACAACAGTCTACACCTCTATATGAACTAAGGACTGATAATATTGACTAGAACGACAATAAAATCACTGCAAACTAAATCATCTAGCTCAGAGAATACAACAATACCAATTACAGTAAAACAACAACTTCGATACTGTATACAACACCAAAATTTTAAGTTATTACTAACAAATTGATGAAATATTGTTAAGTTTCAATTGGAAGTGAAAGTCATGGTGCAGACTTTAGTTCCACAAAGTTATTTGTGTTATTTGGTCAAAAAAAGCACACGTCTACGATAAAATGTAAAAATATCAAAAGTCATTTTTCACGTTCTATTACATCAACCGATTCATTCCAGAAAATCACGAACCTTGTAATAAAATTAACTTCGCTCATGCCATCTATTTCCTTTCAACGAATAAAAAACAACTGTGATTATAGTTGTTTATATATTTAATATAGACAGACTAGAGCTTAAATAAGTGAACTCATCATGATAAGATTTTATTTACTATGGTTAGTGAAGTATGTTAAAAGCGAATTGAATATCATACACAGAAAACATATATTTAAGCCTATCAGATGATATATTGATAATCCCACCAAACGATTTCAGCCTCTTTGTTTAATACTTACATTCTATTCGATCAAAACATTTCATATGTTAGCATCATCGAATGAGTGATGTTGATGTCAAACATAAGGTAAACATGACAAATCAGTGTGTGAATCTCCGTTGACTGAGTTGATTAAGACATGTAATACCGCTTGCCAAACACATTAGAGAATTTAGAAAGTAACACATTTTATACAATCGAAAAAATTAAATGAAGCTAAAATGTCTTTGTACACTAGTAATAGAGAAATATTTAGAATTTGTATAAAAAAACCTAATAACATTTGAATAAATAACACAGTGGAACAATGAATGAACCTTAATGTAAACAACAACAAAAAAACAACTCTTGTTTATCCGAGAACACAAAACAAAGAGACGATCTTGCAGAGTGAATGAGAAAAAACAGAAAACATGAAAAAGTTAACAAAAAAGAAAATCTGATCACACCTAACAAATTGTATGTCCTAAAATTACGAGCTCGTAAAGAGAATTTGTAATAAGAATTTAATTTAAACTTAAAATAAAAGGAATACCTAGATAAAACAAGAGGAAGAGAAGACTAACAATAATAAGAAGTGGAGTAAATGAGTAGATATAAGTAGATTTCGTCGTTCAACTAAAAACATAAATTATCGTAATTGGTCACTAACAAGTAAAAAAAAAATTATCTTCAGTTAAATAAGAATGGATACAAAAAAACAACACTAGATGAGTGAAGAAAAGCTTGAAAGAATCCACACATTCAAAATATCACCAATTTTAATTAACTATCTTAAGGAAGACGGTATGCAACTTATTTGTCAATAACATAGTCAACAGAAAGTTTCTCATAGAGACTGGTAACTTTTATCAGTTTTAGCTTTCGATTCATGAGTACACAACTTCGTATAGTATATCATTTAAGGGAGAGCTGCTTCCGTAATATGTGAAGCAAGTATCAAGGGAAATCTTCAACACCTACAAATCATACACAGTTCAGAGACAATATGAGACATCTCAAGAACTGACTACGTCTAATTTGTCTTAAGGCTGTCTTATCAATACGTTTAGTCTAAAGTAATCAGTCCTAAATATCGGACTCAGACACAGTGGCCAGACTCGAAAAAGATTACGACGGAAATATCGTTCATCCCAACTCCAACATTTCAATCCGAAGATTTACTTTTCAAGAGAGGGAACTGATGGCCGGACAATTTCGAATAAATTACATGTTATAAGGCTGAGCAGACCCTATGCTATTCGAAGGCCACATAGTGGGAGAGAAATACAAATGTAAATGGGTCTATTATGTGTGAGATCATTATTTTGACCAGGGTCATTGTTCATGTATCCTTGCCTGAGTCAATGCTTATATATATATACTCATGGGTACTGCATATACTTTTGAGTTTCAGCAATAATGTTTCCAACATACACTTAATCTTCTCTGGATAGTGAAGACTTGGTGAGTGCTAAGAGGTATTATTAATTGCTGAATCAAACTGCTGAAAAACAACACATCCCGGAGGACAGAGATGAGACTGGGAATAAATTTTAGACATAACAGATATTATTCACTTGATTGGTCAAGTGTTCATGCAAACAATAGATTCAACTTGTCGACCTTTCACGCCTTCACATAATCAACATAAAATGATCCACTATAATTTACACGAAGAGTTACTGTTCAATAAACCGATAAAGAGTCATATTTTTTACTGTAAGAAAAAATTAAAATACAAACGGATAAACATAGTAAACAGTTACAATGATTCACATGAACTATCTCTCTTACCCATTTTTTTCGGTAATAAATACACATCATTTTTATAACGACCAGCAGGAGCATTGTATAATTCAATCAAAGCTAATATCTGAATAAAAATTGTCCAAATGAATAAAGTAAATAAATTTATAACATTTTGATTTTAAAAAGCATAAAAAATAATTATTAAGAGAGAATTATTCAATAATACCCTTTATTTCAACGATAAAAAAGAAAGAAAAGAACACATCTGTTTTTCATAGTTGAAAGCATGAGTCAATTGATGCTAGACCACCAGGGAAAACCTGGAAGCACTGGACGGCCGTTTCGTCCTATTGTGGGACTCCTCAGCAGTGCGCATCCACGACCTCACCTCGCGAGATTCGAACATCCGTCCAGTGCTTACAGGGTTTTCCGGGTGGTCTAGCTTTCAATTGACTCACGCTTTCAACCATGAAAATACTAAATCTCCACAAAATGCCACATCTGTTTTTGTTTAATTTTTCATAAATTTTAAGATTCAGCATATAATTTTAGTGTAGAACAGTATAAAGAAAAAAACAACAGTGGAATTATTCAGTGAAATGAAATTTGCATAACAGAACGGAGACTTTATGATAAATATATACTAATAATAATAATAATAAAATATGCATTTTATTCCCTTGTCTTATCCTTGAATAAATAAACAGAATAGAATAGTAAAAATGGTTGATTTGCATTTGGCACAACTACATCATACATACAGCAGATAAAATTACAAATTAAACATGCATAATATTGTTTCTATTAACCAAAATTTATTTTACAGTACTGTTGAAATATTAATTTACATTGAGTTTTATATTTTCTCGTAAAATTTCGTTAGAAATCATTTAAAATTTACTTGATCAGTTCATAAGTATTAAAACTGACTAATTTTATTTGGGTCATAGGTTTGATGGGGTTTTTTCTATGTGAGCATTTGTGAATATAAGATTTGTTATACTCGCACACACAAAAAAAATAAATGAATTCAAATTCTTGAATAAATATTAAACACTCCCAGATAACTAGTTCTCTTTCTCATTAATTGATACTGTAATCCAATAAATGTTCTATTTATTGAAGTGTATTCATAGAAGAGATATATTGTGACTAATAGTGGAATCCAAGATGCCAACCAACTGATCGAAATCCAATTTAAGATCGTTACCAACTGGATAACTTAAATCTTTCCTAATTATGATATTAGTGTTAAATATATTGTCCAAAATGATATCCATGGATTTATAATGAATTACTACTTGTACACGGTTGTTATTATTATTATTACCATATTATTCGCCAGAACTTGTGGCCAGTTGAACTAAAAAATCTTTGTGGAATAAACATCCTGCATCATTTACAGGTTACATAATTGAAAGGAATATGTCTTGTATGTGGTTGGTCATTTCCATATTAGACTACACAAATCACTATTAACTAACATTCTGACAAAAAAGCAATTTATACGATGGGATATTCTTTCCCAGCACAGAATGTCAATACAATCACCAAAATTAAAATTACAAAGACCAGAACAAAATGTTCACAATAGTTTACTATAGATAATTAAAAACGCTCATGAAGATAAGAACATGTGAAGTACATATAATTCAGTAACAAGCAATATATAATTATTGTTGTTTGCCTACTAAACGGAGGTTACGTAACCAGATTGACCAGTTTCAATGTATGAAGTATGAAAACTCATGTTTTCAGATAATTTCGACTCTAGTAAGAAAAGCTAAGCTAATAAAGTTAAAATATCAAGTCGAATGAAATAAACCATGAATATTTAGAAAGTATCATCTTATCTAGCTTCATCCAACGACTAAATGTTCATTCTCAAGTTCTTATAGTGACAAGAAGAACGTATAGTTTAAGATCAGATCATCACGATAAGAATTCTTATATGTATTAAATGTTGTTTACATGAAAAGAACGTGTGAAATTATTTATATAGTACAATTATCAGGTACGAATCACCTTATCACTTACATTAACAATACTGAGTAGTTTGGTAACTTCAATTAAATGATATTGAGTATATAGCAATAACGTTAAAGAACAATTATCCAAAAAAAATGAACTCAATGTATCACAAACTAACTTGAGTACTGGCGCTAACAGAGACAACAATAGATGGAACAGTTGAACAGCTTAAATTCGCCAAACGACCCTGGAAGAACAAAACAATTATCATAAAGAACAAATAAATTCTAATAGAACCAACGTTGTAAACAATTTTAAAAAGTAATAATTGAAACCCACTTTTCCCCAAAAAGCTTGACACATAGTTCGATTTGCAAACCATATTAGCACAATGAAACGAAACTAACAAGATGAATTGCAAAATAGATCGGAATAATGTAGTAACAATCATAATAACAAAGACTAATTATTGCGAATATTCTTTGAGAAGACAGGGTGGAAAGTCATGAATGAACGAATACTGAAGTCTACAGTAGACAGGAATATGGAGAGTGGGTGAATTTGTGTCATTTTAACCGACATTGAGCTATATCATCTGACTGTAGTTATTTCGCGGACACTAACCAAGTAGTCCGCACCTATCAAAATGGATCAAACCAACAGTCAATAACTTCATGGACTGATGCTACGTTTTGGTTTGATCAACCTATTGAAAAATAAACCCATATTCAGTTCACAAAAAAATGATTATAAACAAAAATAGAAAAAACATTTCATATGAAAAAAGACATGATCTAACCTCAGCTATAAGAACAATACGTTTACCATCCATCCAAATAACATGATCCACTTGTGATCGAACACGCTCCCATGTTAAATCAGGTGTTTGAAGAGATCGCTAAACGATTAAGAGATTGACACAAATATGAAACATTGTAAAGATAATATTAATGCATTATTGTCTGAAATTACTAAAATGGTAAATAACCACATGATCTTTGCGTTTTGAAAAGCCTCAAATGAGACGTAAAGATCGGGAAAGAAATTAGTTTGTTACCGATCATATATCATTTAGTACGTGTTGCAGAAATGATTACACCATATCACAAGTATACATATGAACAATCACGTCTGACAACTGGGATAAATTAAGATATATCCAAATAAATTTCATTACATACATGTACTAACTAATTTGATGAACACATCAATAAGGTTAGTACGAGAGGGCATCTTTCCTAAACAAACCATCGACTAAAACAAGATGGTGATGCTCCTCCAACAGAACTTAAAAATCACTGAAAATGACAGTGAAAACTACCAGCTGTATCATTTCGAAGGTCTTTACAACTTGAATGATGTTAGAAAATCAATTATAAAAACACATTCAATAACTAATTACAACTGAAAAACACCAGAAAGGGGTTTACAACATATCTAAACAACAATTTTTTACAAAACGGAGTTTACTTGGATAGATTTCTGAGAAAATCTAAGTGATTTTATACGCATATGCATGATTTTCTCAGATTTTCAGCATAATTCCCCTCTGAGGTCAAACGATCACGCGATTAGAATCAGCCGATCAACCCTTGGTTTTAGCATATTGTTTATTATGGTTATCTATATTACTTTACTTACAACCACTTTATTGGTACTGACTTTTAAGTATAAGTCTAAACCTATGCATTAGTGTTGAGCCATAATGAGATGCTAACTGATAAGAAATACTTCTCTGCTCAAGTTGTAAACTTAACAACTACATTAAATCATATAATCTATTAAGAGTTTTCGATAAACTAAAAAATTAAATAAGTTTATAAGCTTGTGATAATGATATAGCTACTATGACAACACAAGCTAAGAATTCCGAAGTACCTTAGGCTGCACTGATTTGAAATGTTAGTTATAGGTTGAATGAGCTGAGGACAAAACCCTATTGGTTACTAGTTATGATTCAAACATTGATGTAGTTATGAATGAATGTCAACAACAAACTAAATTAGCCAGTATTGTTGATTTCAACAGAATACAACTATTAAATTGAATTTCTCTATTCACGAGTACGCAGTAAATACAAATGTTCCCTATTACTGATTGTATAAAGACTGGGAAATTTATAACGGAATATGTTAGATTAGAACTTGATATTGTTATTTTATCTAATGGACAATTGACATTTTCTCATTTTGACTATATCAATAGTTGAGAAAAGATTATAATTGATCAGATGACTTTTGATAAAGTATTTACAAAATGTTTACCAAAATCATGAACTGCATATTTATATATATAAATGTATAGTACTGAAATTGTTTGCACCTAAAAATATCCGTATAAACAGACGAATACAAAATTAGTGTAAGTAAACACTTACAACATCGATTTCGGTGTTAGAGTGACCCATATTGCATACAACACAACCACTTTTCATTTGATCCATATGAGCCCGAGTAATGACACCTTTATTCCCAGTGCAAGTAACCACAATATCCACTGAACGTATAACTTCATCAATTTTTACAACACGATAACCATCCATGCTTCGAAGTAAACAGAAAAATAAAAATAAATAGGAATTCTGAGAAATTCCAAGCTGTTATTTATAACACTTTGGCATTTTAGGACAACGTGAATCATTTTAACACCGAAAAGCATTCACAGAATTATATATATATATATATAAACTTCATCTAATTGAAGATTAATGACTAAAAGAAACTACATTGTTATCCCAGCAAACATAGAATTATTAAAACAGCTGAAACCTGACTTCAGTAAATAATGATATCATTTATCGAGGTTTGTGAAAACTGTTGAATGCCACGGAGATAAGAGATCAGGCCACTTTCTCAATCATGTCAGCTGATTATCAAGGAAACTCTATTTGATATAATTGGTTCAGGACAAAAATTACTTTTAAATAAAACTAAGGGGAAAATTCACCAAAAAGGCACAAATCTAACTTTCTATGGAAATGTACCAAATTTTGTAAGAGAAATTAAGAACTTCAGCTTACCAGGCTTGAAGTGCACAAATCGGATCTATTTCCGAAATACAAACGAAAGCTCCCAATCCTCTTAACGCTTGGCAAACACCTTTCCCAACTTCACCATAACCACATACTAATACGGTCTTACCACTGATCATCATATCTGTAGTTCGCTTAAGGCTGAAAGGAAGAAAAGTTATGAAGATTTGTACTGAAAATTATGCAGTAACCATCACCACTACCATACTTCTAATCATTATTTATTTAAACACATAAACATTGGTACGAGGTGGCACCAAACAGATATGCGCCACACAAATAATTCTATTTGTGTGAGGGCTGGAATACTAATCAGGCACCCAAACCGAAGGAAGTGTTTTGGTTAGAAGGCCACTCCCCGAGCCTTTGACCTAGAGGTCTAAATCACATGGCAGTGGAGCAACGTTAGGAGATGCAGTCCCATGGTAGCCGGCAACCAACAATAGGTTTATACGCCATTTGTTCCCTCAGGATACTGGAGCCCACGTGCACCATTGGTTTGGAATCAGGGTTTTGTACCTCCTAGGAAGATTCTTCATATCCCCCCAACCCGGCTTAAGTGCCGAACACTTGCTTTTCGCTATCTCGACTTCGTAAACAGCACCCCCGCCGCAAGAGGACAGTGAGTAGGACTTCCCTGGCAATGGCTGTATGCGTGGGGTCATGCGAGAACATTTCAGTAGGGACAGCAAACTCTCTCTACCCTCGTCCGTACCAGTGCGTTACATTCAATCGAGAACGGAAAAGTACATTAATTAATCTGAAATGAGGCGACACTTGATTTGCACTACGGTTGACTGAGATTTTAAAAAATTATTCGATGGATTTTAGTTGCCTAAAATCTTTCGAAAACTATCGCTAAAGTAGATCACCATAGATTAGTCGAAATTTTGGTAAACTGGCGATACTTTTTGACATAACCTTTATGAAACTGTTTTTCTCAACTGCAGCTAGAACACTGGAATGTCCACTGTAACTAGCAAAAAGCGAATATGAGACAATTTCAAATCTTTATAAGGGATATCAGAAAAGCTATACCTTACCGGCTCTAGACATAAAGTGATTATACAGGTATCATTACCGAGTTTTGATTTGATAATTTTGAATAAATTGAGCATTGGGAAGATTTTTATAAATAAATAATATATTTGTTATATCCCAATGAGTAAAAAATTACATTTTCTGACGTTTCGTGTCTCAGTGTGAGCCATTCGTTCATTGGGATATTACAAATATATTGTTCATTCATAAAGTAATCAGTTTATTCATTTGGTCAAATACGAATAGAAAAGTTCCGGGTTGAAGACCAACCTCCAGGATGTCTGGTTGAACTTGGTTACGTTGAAACTAAAACATATAGTAAGCTATCAGATGAAGAGTGTTCGTTTACAAAACCTTTACAGTGAAGTACGTCTCAGTTAGTAACAATGCCATAATATACATTAGTCAATAGAGTCGTATAATTACCAGGTCAAGAAATAGAGCACTAGAATGTCGGTATTTGAGAATGAGGAGTGTTGATAGTTAGATTAGCGAAACCTAAAACAGACTCGAACTATTTTTGGTTTTTCGAAATTCGCTATTTGTGATCTGAAGACCGAAAATTTCAGAACTTCTAAAATTACGCTATTACAGTGTTACACCATATTGAGACTGAACAAATACCCTTGAAGACCAAAGTAGTTAACGTAACTAGATCAGTCTCATTTCCTAATTCGGGTTACTTGAATAATTCCTAATTTTAGAATGAGTTATGGGCGTTGATGTAAATACATCATATTGGTGATTGTTTCATCAATGGATAAAAACAAAGTAGCAACATGTCAGCTGAAAGACATCGCCAATATCAGTAAAACAAAAATGTCTTTCGTGTTTTGATGCCCAACAGGTCTGGTTTTTCCAAAAAGACCACATTCATTAACTTAAGTTCGAATTTTCAGCTCTATAACAACTGCAGACGGAGATATGTGTAGAGTTGCAAAAATTACTCACGAAAAATAGTAATCTCTTTAATGATATGAAATGCCTACGGTTAATTACATTGTAGGTAACAGATATTAAAGTTGTAAACTGAGGCCACCGGACTAAGCAATGTTATTGTTTAGAATTAACCGAGTACTCCCGCTGAAATCGGAATTTTTCAGTTAAATATCATAGAGATCAGGTTATTGAACTAGGTTTCTATTCTGCTACTTAAAGCTCTATACACACATCCAAGATTTTTAAAAAACCAGTGGTTTGTAAGGCGTATTGTATTAACTGATATAGATTTAAGAATTTTAAGCTGCAAAACTTGTCAAATCGAGATGTGGTTTCTAAAGTTTACATGTGAGGCAGTGTGTACGTTAGTTTTAACCGTAAAAGTGAAAAGTGAAGATGAAATAAAGTGGTTGAAGACGAGATGGCGATAGAGGTGTGTCGTTGGATGACACACCTAACCTTCGATTTAGTAGAAGTGTTAATGGAATTTGGAATGTCATGGAATCACTTGGAAAATATGCACTGCTACTGAGGCATTAATGTTAACAATATTTCTTATTTTTTGGAAATTGGTCGACTATCTAATTCCAAAAAACTTTGCATATCACGAAATATATATATTGTTATATGGTTTCTTATGATGGTATCAAAACTTACGAATCAACAATAGATTCTTTGCACAAATAAAAATTATCAAATTTTGATTTGGTTATACTGTCGCTAATATTCATAGCTGGCACTCCCAATGTGCCAGATTTCACGTACTGATAAAGACGATGAACACCTGTCACACTTTCCTCAACTATTCCACATATACCAGTCAGTAATTCCTTGTAATTTTTATGCAGCTGATGAGTTAAGTCGCCACCATCATCCAAAACCTGAGAGATGAATTGGAATAGAATATGAGAAATTAGAATAAATCACTAATTTGTTTTAAAAGAAGATCATTGTTGGAAAATCAATTGAATAGAACTCTCTACTACACATCGACTACCTTGATTATGAGAGAGTATTAGACAGTGTGGATAGGAGAACATTATGGAAACTACTTCGACACTATGGTGTACCTGAGAAAATCGTCAACATCATCATTCAGAATTCATACGATGGACTAAATTGCAAAGCTGTGTATAGAGGAAAGCTCACAAACGAATTACAAGTAGACTGATGTCAGACAAGGCTGCTTACTCTAACCCTTTCACTTTTTTCTGTTGGTTGACTGGATTATGAGGACCTCCACATCTGAGATGAAGTACGGAATCAACAAGACGATTTGGAGGAGTATCTGTTTAAAACAGACAGGCGTTCAGGGCTTCTAGGTTTCCAATAGCGGTGTACCTAATAATTTTTTTTAAACTGAAGACCTAAACTGTTCCAGTCCCTTGAATCTAACTAGAAGACAGTTTTACCAAATTTTAAACATTATTAAAAATAAACTAAGCCAAAAAGGATAAAATACGTAGCTGTGAGAGTCGTCAATTAGATCTATCGTATACATTTGAATACGAAATAAATCCTGTATAATTAATACAATAAGTAAACTTTAGTGTTTGAAAAAGAACCATTTAATCCGAGATTCTTCATCGTACAAATAATATTTACTGTTTATAATTACAAACAATACTACTAATCCTAAACTAGACAAATTTAAATAAAATTATTTTAAATTTGTATCGTAAGACCTATACATGTCATTATGATCAACGATGATCAATTTGATCAGAAATACAAAAAAGAAACCGACAAAAAGTTATGATAACGTAACCCTATAGAATACGAACGAAAATCAAATAACCATGTACAAATAAAAATTAAGTGAGTGAATGAATTGGAAAATAATCTTTTTTTTTAGAAAAAAAACTTGATTAGAAATTCAAAAGATGAAAACCAAGTAAGTATTTCTTTGCAGCAGAAATAATTAAATAAAAAAACTGAAAATTCGGATTTACTTTACAAGTCATAGTAAGTTGAATTCGCTCACAATAACAGCTTAACATAAAGGTCAATTAATATAAATTTGATCAAAAGCAGAGTATATAGAAGTATCTGAATAACACCAATATTTATAATCGAAACCAATTAGAAGTTAATCTCCAACGAAAATAATCTATTATACTTTCAAGGGAAATTACCAACTAAAATTAAACTTATAGCCTTTTTCTAAGGAAAAAACACCGCTTATCTTTTCTAAAGATTAGGTTGTAATGTTATCCGCCATTTATAACATAATTATGAGTTTATTTCACTAATATACCAACGATGATGCCTCTTTGTTCATCAATATTTTTCTTCAGTAAACTACGATAGTAAGAATTAACAACAACTCTATTATTTCCTCTCAAAGAAAAAAAATATAAACCATTTGTGAAAAAAAGTTTCCTTTGTCGATTACATAATTAAAGTTGTAGAGTTCCACGTTTCTTAAACATACCAAATAAATACGTTTCTCATGAAAACACACCACTCAAATCAAAACAACAAAAGATTTTTAAAAAATTCAACGAACGAAGTAATAAGTAGAAGGAATAAAAACATCTGACATACTACATTGGGTATCCAACCTTCAGCAGATATACACGATTAATACACCACCAGAAATCCTCTTCAGTTTCACCCTTCCATGCATAAATAGGAACACCGGATTCAGCTAACGCTGCTGCTACTTCATTCTATAAACAAACAAAAAGATATTTTAGTAGTAATAAAAATATTCACACAGTATTACCAGTGTTGATGCAATGATAACAATATCCACGAACATTAAAAAGTTGATAAATCTTAGGCATACAAAGATGATTGTCATGTTATTATTACTGGAAAAATAAAACAAATGACAGTGAAAACTAGCAGCATTAGGACGGCTGCTAAGTTCAGATAATTCAAAAGAAATGTGTTCATTAAAATTATCTTACATATTTTCATTGTGTTATTTATGAGTACAATACGAAAAAGACGATAGAACAGTCAACAATTAAAAGATCTCATATTTTATAGACTACTTCTCTGTCAGTCAATGATAACAAGGAAAAGCTAGAAGAGATTAAGAAACCAGTACGCTATGTATGAAACTCTCAATAATTTAAGCAACCAAGTAACTTTTAGTTGCTTAAATGATTTATTATAAATGATTGAAGTGTGTTTTAATTTATAACTGAGTAGAAAGCATCAATGGAAACAGTATTGGACTGCACAGTTATATTATTCAGCACATGACGATGGAAATAGACACAAATAGCTTTTTCATAGACTAACAGTAGATACCCTTTGACATTACATTTGAATACTATACACAAACCATTAAATACACGAGTTTCCCCTTTTTTGCAAGAAAACAACAGAACAAATTTGACCTAGGGAATTGTCTTGTTTGCTTGTTCTTATTTATAAGTCTATAAGTTACAATTTCAAGAAAAGTTATAGTCTGATTTGAAACACTATCAAGTCATTAAATCACATGACAATGTCCTAGTATGATATATAATAATCAAACTGTTTTTCACAATCAACAGAGCACAATGACAATTAATGATTGGTGAAATAACAACAAAGACTACAGTAATCTGGAAACACAAATAATGTGTTATTAGACTTGACTTGATAGTTTCAAATAAATTAGGCATTGGGTAAATTGTTAACTAGTAAAAACAATATATTTGTAATATCTCAATGAGTTAGCTGTGAGTTTATTTTGAAAATATACCTACTTTAGTCAAAAATACTAAAACTGTAGGATTTCGCACAAACGAGGCTATTTTATTTCTTATCATCTTTCTTCATTAAACATTTTTCGAATCATTAAGATATTACAAATATATTAATTCTATTAGCAATCCATTATTAAATACCAACACCTGAAACGATGAACAGTTTTCTCAACAGATTTTCTTTAAGTTCCACAATTGTACATATCCAGGTTAAATAGTGGCCAAGTTTAGGGCAAAATACATCTAATTCATATTATTTATTCTGATCATTATTATTATAGTTTCATTCATTGTATAGGCTTATTCAAGTTATTACTGGATTTCAACAGTAAAATTCATGAGTTGGTCTAAAATAGACTACCATTGAAAACCTGGAAGTACTGGACGGCCGTTTTGTCCTAGCAAGAGACTCCTTAGAAGTGCGCATCCACAATCCAACGAGCATGATGCGAACCCAGGACCTTCGATCTCGCGCACGAACGCTGTGAGAATAAATTCAATCTCCACAAATTTCCATGCCGATAACATTAGGCATTAGTTATTTCAACATTCACAATTTAACTTATTTTCCAAACAATCTTAAATTTGTGTGTTATAAATTTATTTTGTTTTAAATCTGGTAACTTTTATATATAATAGTAAAAGATGAGAATTTATTGAAAAGTATATTCTTCGTTCATATATTATTAAATAATACTGATATGGGCAAACATGACAATAAACTATACTTCACATTGAAACTTGAGTTCCAAATGATTATTGCGATAGAAATACAGTGTAATTGTTTCATCAAATATACGTTTTGATCAACAAATAACTATCGAATTGTAGCGAAACAATACACATATATTTAACTAGTTGTCTGGACCATTTAATTTATGAATAAACTACTGATTTAGCAGTACATTTGTATTTGGCACTAATAAGTCGTCTGGTAGAAATATTTTTTGGGAGAAAAAGATTTAAATAAGTCATTTTTCATCGTCATTGCACACAGCATGATATAAACTAAATCATGAAATTTAACAACCGAATAGAAGGATATGAGATATGTCAGTCAAACAGTAAAACAATATTTTGTTGATGCTTATTTTTCGACATCGAAACTTGTGAGTGATTTTATGTTTGTGAAACTTTTTCACTGAATAATTTTCAAGCAAAAGATATTTTTAGACACAGTGGAGTAGACAGCTAGTAGACGAAATGACGACTTATTGACATAATTCATTAGTATCCAGCAAACACTAGCTCTGAATTAATTTATTTACGACTTTAAAATATGAGACAGAAATTTCTACAACGTTCATGATTACGAGTTGTACAGATCATACAGTAGAATACGTTAGTGGAAAAAAACTGCATACGACAAATCCTTTAAGCAAATACAATTCAAAACTATTGAAAAGGAAACTTTCCTAACATGACCAATACACAAAAGCAAAAATATGTCTTACCTGTGTTGAATATATGTTACAAGCACACCATCGAACTTGGGCGCCTAGACATACCATTGTTTCAAGTAGTACCTAAGTGACAGAAAAAAGTCTTTTTAAACGAATAAAATGTGCATTTAAACAAAAATGTAGAAATGAGAATAATTCATGTGGAGAAGATTAAAGCGATTGTCATCATTAGCTAATCCTTTTCGAAAAATAAAATGATAGAATTACAAGGAAAAAATATCATTTTAGGCCGATTGTTCTTAATCAATCAACCATGTTAGAATATACAGGCAATTGTCCAATAACCAGCAGGAAAAACGAAACCTAAAGTTCATGTAGATAGTTTGATATTAACAACCAACTTAGTTACAGGACTTACAAATGGAAGTGTTAATATCAAATTATGAAAAGTCTTGGAACAAACACAATATGACTTAAACTTGCAACGAAATGATCTACGCAAATAATTGACAACTGAGTTGTTTTAATACTGTCGAATTGACTAATCCTAAGTATTTACATATCTACAGATACTTGGATACATTTACAATATTTCAACTAGGTAATTAGTATAAATTTATTTTATCCGACGATAGTAATAACTTTGAACTGTTACCAGATTGCTCTGGTAGATAATTTGTAAAATCTGTATGCATCAGGCTTCGTATTTTCTATACAACTTTTTAGGCGAATAATAACTGGAGCTTAGAAGTGATGGATTATGACCAGCGGTGGGATTTAGGACGCATGTTTTATTTCATCCAAGACTCGATAACCCAACGTACCTGTATCTCAGCGTTTACACTGGGACATCAACTACGTACATTTCACTTCTAATGACCAACGTGCCATCCACTGCGCTATTGAGTTTAGATAGCTATTAACTCGTTTAACGGGTATGGTGTTTGGATCATTACTACTCTTATTACTGTCGTTATTATCATCATTAGAAACAGCTCGAGTTATCCAGTTGTTTACGTATATTTATCTTCCGAGTACCAAATACGACGAAACGCATGTTCTGGAAATCAATGTTAGCCACAATCAATCTATTCTGAATAAACTGTGATGTCACAGTGGCATATGCTACTTATGCTGACAGATATAAGTAGTATGAAGCACCAATCAGAAGTGGAAGCCTGGCAGCGGATGATTGAAATGAATAGAACAGAAATAAAGTCAGAGAGCAATTGAAATAACAACAGAACTAGGCGAATAGTTAAGTAAGTAAAGGACAACGCAAAGCTGTGCAAATGATGTATTTAATGTGCGAGCTTCATATTTCACCGAGCCACTGAGTGATTTTGTACTTATAATAGATTTATTTATTTATGTAAACACATAAATATTGGTACAAGGAAGCACCAGGTACATATGCGCTGCATAAATCTCATTTGATTTGTGCGAGGGCTGTGATACTGCCCAGGTGCCCAAACTGAAGCAGATTAGATTAGTTTTCCCTATCTGGGCTCTCGTTCACTACATAATGTCTATATTGATGTTATACGCTTAGGGTCCACATGTACCAGCAAAAACTAATCGAAATGCAGTATTGACTATTAACCGAATAAATCAAACCAATGCAAATGGTGATATTGTGATGTGTGCTACTGATGTCAACAGATATGAATAGTATGTATCATCAATCGAAAGTGGAATGCCTGGCGGCAAAAGGTTGAGAAAATCGAAAAGAAGAGAACGAGAACAGAGAGTGATTGGTATGGAAACGAAGTAAACAACAAATTCTGAGACAATTGATGGGTATTTTGCAAATGAAGTATCTAATGTATGGTTCTCAGATTTTACCAAGATATTCTGTAGTGTGTTAAAATATATTTGGTTATCCCCACTTGTGTTCTTGTTCACTACAATATAAATATTACTGGGATCTCAACTGTGAACATCATTTCATACCCATTATTTACATTTCTCGAATAAAAGTATGATATCAGTGTACATAAATATCTGTTACACGTTAAAGAATCACACCATATACAAATTACATTAGTGAAAACTTTAGCTATGTAAATTAAATTATTTCATTTCCACTCAATAATTCGATATTAGCTTTTCCAAGCGGAATGAGTTTTCAGGACATTTAAGAATCAGTGAACAAACAAAAAAAATACAAATCCATAGTGTACATAATAATCACTTAAAACTATCTAAATACAATGTACAAAACATAAACAAATCTCGCGGTTAAAAATCCTCACTCACAGCTGTATGCGCGGTCACATGTGTACAACCGAGAATTTTGGCTCCTTTTAATGGCTGATCAGTTTTAGCACGCTTTCTTAATGCCATCAAACCAGGCATTTCTTAAACAAATAATCAAAAAAAAATTTAACCATAGGGGAATAAAGTAAATGGTAGCTCGTCAGTTAGTTTCATTGATTGATAACAATCCATATTAACAAACGAATATATATATATATATAACATTTAAACAAACATAAACCACTATTCTAAATAAAAGAAATTTGAAAAATATTATCGTTAAGATTAAGGACAGGAATTGAAAAGTTTCAATATCCTATGTAAATAATAATTATATCCGTATGTGCGTATATATCTCCCTATTCATGGACCTTTAGTTCATACAGTAAAAATTTATTGACAGGATTTCTTAATGTCAAATAACATTCAATAAGAATAGAATTAGTTATAATGATAGTAAAAATTTTAAAAAAAGGCATATGACTATTTTAAAAGTTTGATTTTTGTTACCTTAACCGTATAAAATGTCGAATAAACAACATATATAAGCCTATATACGCACATATTTTTATTCAAGTTTAATAAATATAATATATATACTCTTAAGAATAGAGAAATTAATAAAAAATTAATTATATATATTATATTTATTATGATCATGTTATTAAAAAGTCAAGTGATAGTAATTAATGATTTTAAAAATATGGGTGTATACTATTTTTGAAAAAATCTGCACATGCGAATAATACTATCTTATGTGTTATTGAATGGGTAACATGTGGAGTGACAAAATATGAATAGAAAAAGTTTTGTGATACGAAAAATAAAACAAACTAGATGTGTGTATGTTTTTTTCAATCACTGTCAAAAAGGACAATGTAAAACATTATTTTACAAAAATAACACGTGTCTTGCTGAATGTAACGATTAAAAAAGCTATGAGATTAGTTATGAACTTCATTTTAAGGATCTACATACTATTATAAGATGGTAGATAAATACCAGTTTAAAATTGGGCTTTTTAAATAATGAACTAGGAAAAGTTCAGTTGGATTGACATACGAAAGTATTATTTTTAAAGAATTAAAAAAGTTTCTTTACTAATGAAACATAATTTATCGAAAAAAAGGAACATAAAAAACAATTAAAAAGACAACAGTGACGTTAAAAACTTCTCCTGCAATCAGTTAACTGTTAACAGATAATATTGTAAATTTGACGAGATCATTCGCTGGAATAAACACACAACCAATAGAACGGTTAACCATATTATCACATATGGTAAACAAGGATTAAACACGTTGATGATATTCTATACTTGCTAGTGAGTTGCCAACAAAGAAAATCGACTTAATTTAAAATTGAATTAACTTATTCACCAGGTCCTTGGTTATGAGCCGCCACGCTCTAAATTTGAAGGATTAATGATAGTAAACAGTTGCTCCAACCCGAAGTAGAAGAAGGGGGTTCGAACCTGGGACTTACTAACCAAAATTCAAAACCCCATAAACACCAAGCCACCGTTTCACTCTATCCTACAAGTGTATGAATAAATACATCAAGTTAGTTACTTATTTAATTATCAGACAACCGTTTACTTTGGGATTCTGTATCATTAAAATATAATTTTGATGAGTAAATGTTACTAAGTAACAATTCAGCTTAGTTTCAACTAACTAATAAGTAAATACAACCCCATGAATGCATTACATGTTTCTGGTATAACAATGCAACAATTACAAGTGGAGACCTAAACATTGACGATGATTTTAACTAAAATAAGTATAGAAACTTCAAAAGTACGATGGATATACAACCAAGTTAATAATAGACATTGACAAGCGAGCTTCAATTAAAAAACGGTAGACAAATTGCATGTCATAATATCTGAAATGAAGTTGATATTATCTATAAATGTAAGGGCGAATAGAACTTTGTACATCACAATTTTCAACAGATTCACTATTTCCCATCTCGACAGTTGGTAGAAAATTAACAATTTTTTCTGAACGTTATGTGATATCTGTTAGCTATTGTCATTCATTATCTGTGACCTTTATTCATACAAATTAATTGATTTCTAATAATTACAAAAAAAAATTAAAAATAACATTTGTGGCGGAATATCGTAAATTCATTTATTTCGTAGATTTTCTTAACCTTTACAATGTTACTGAAATCGAAAAAAGGAGATATCCATACTTTTATCAAGTCCCTTAGAAAGGTAGCGTCAACGACGAATACATAGAAGGATAAAAAGGAAGATAGGTAAGGCTCACTAATTTCCATACAATTATGTAAATATTTGTTGGGGATGTCAAATCCCCAGAACTTACTTGGCAAATGGCTTAGTTTTGTAATTTTATTTTGGAAATTTGAATTTAGCTGTTTTCGCGCCAAACGCGCTCTTTTTACCCTCACGTCATATTTCCCACTTGTAAACTATCTCAACGCTATTGGTCCATTGTTTCTTTGTGTGTGCTATTTATTTATGATGCTCAAGGACAATTTGTTGCTGTATAAATGCGCTTGACTTTTTCCCTCATTTGATTGCTTGTACTCGGCTGCTTACGGAATACATATATTCCCCTACTTGCCTTGGACTTCTTCATCTAGTTAGCGGGGCCTGGGACAACAGATTAGAATAGCTTATCGTGTCATTGTGTCATTAGCTTTCGTTCGTTACCGCGGAATCGATTTAGTTCAAGCATATCAATATTTTAGAAAACAGAACTGAGAACAGCATAAAGTCAAGTGGTTACTGAAACTAGAACAATAACCTAACAGATTAGGTAAATCCAGTGATAGGAAAAAGTAGGCCAACTTACAGGGTAAAATCAGCGAAGCTTATACAATGAGCGAAAATAATTGCAGGTGGATTAAAAGAATATAGACGATCCAGATGCTTTCGATTGTAAGCAGCTGGATTGACAAAATGTAATAAAGTCACATTATTTTTGTACCAATATTATTTTCTAGCTACATTGAAATTCATAAAAAAGGGAACAACTGAATAATACTGTAATTACCTTGTTCAGCTATTTCAATTTCTCTACGTCCAAAAGAAGCTTGGCGGATTTTTTGAACACAGAAATCATTAAATCCTCTAGAGTTTACCTATTATGAGAAAGAAAGAGCCTTTTTAATAGATAAAAAACCAGTCATTGAAATAGGTCGTACTAAAATTGGAAATTTCTGCTCTAAGTTGTACTGGAAAGAATCAACAAATATCTGTTTAGCTTTCAAAGAAAATGCAAATAAAAAGGGTTCACGTTGTTCCTGTAACAACTATCGGAGGGTAAGTCTACTTCCGATTGCATCCAAACTATTGGCTTCTGTCATTCTTCGTAGGTTGTTTAAAACCCGAGAACGATTGACTCGCGAGGAGCAGGCTGGTTTCCGTTCTGGTCGAGGATGCATTGATCACATCTTCACCCTCCGCCAAATGTTAGAACACCGTCATACTTATCGCAGGCCAACAATCGTAGTGTTTCTTGATATCAGGGCTGCCTTCGATTCGTTGGACAGGACTGTTATCTGGGATTGTCTATGAAAGAAGGGTTTGCCTGAGAAGTTCATTAACATCTTAAAGGCTCTGTATACGAACACCTCAGGCAGAGTGAGGGCATACAACCACCTTTCTCCCTTGTTCCATTCGAGCATTGGGGTTAGGCAGGGTTGCCCGATCTCACCATTCCTCTTCAACTTTGCCATCGATGACATTCTGGAAACAGCTCTGATGGATGTAAGTAATGGCGGTGTGGATCTGTTGCCTGGAGAATGACTTCTCGACCTTGAGTATGCGGATGATATTGTCTTACTGTGCGATAATGCCCATGCTATGCAATCCGCACTTAATCAGTTGGCAATCAGTGTCCTCAGGTACCGTCTGTGCTTTACACCTTCCAATTGCAAAGTACTTTTACAAGACTGGCAGGATTCTCATCCTGTACTCACCATGGGTGGTGAGTAGATTGAACTAGTTGAGAAGTTCGTGTATCTGGGTTGTTGCATAAGTGTTGGTGGTGGCGTGAGTGATGAGATCGATGCACGTATAATGAAATTCAGAGCGGCTTATGCCAATCTGGGTCATTCTTGGCGCCTCCGTGATGTTAGTCTGGTTGTAAAAGTTCGGATCTACAACGCGTCGGTGAGAGCAGTTTTGCTCAATGCTGGTGAAACCTGGCCTTTCCGAGTTGAGGGTGTTAGACGACTCTCTGTGTTCGATCATCGTTGTCTCCGAAGGATTGCTGACATCCAGTGGCAACACCATGTTATTAATGCAGAGGTTCGACATCGTGTGTTCGGGCGCAGAGACGATAATCCAATTGGTGTCACCATCTTGAAACACCGACTTCGGTGGCTTGGACATGTTTTACGAATGTCGTCCCAGAGAATTCCACGTCGTGCATTATTTGCCGACGCTGGAACTGGTTGGAAAAATAGGAGAGGTGGTCAGTGTATGTGTTAGCGCGAAATAAACCGGATTAAGGCATGTTATGTGCATGATAGTGATGGCGCACGCTGATTGGCTAATTCTAAAACAATCAGCTCTGGCAAATTATTGGAGAAACGTCTGGAAGCTTCTTATGCATATACTATAAATATATGAACGTTTTTCTTTCGATTGATTGCTGTTCACCTACCCTTGTTATTTTGAAAACAATTTCGTTCCCGTTCAACATGTTCTGATTTTGGGGTCTTGTCGAGTGGCATCGTATAAGAACACTACGCAATAGGAGTAGCTGGGTCGTTTATTAGAATACAATTATAACAGTATGACATGGTGTCGTGGTATGAAAGAAAGATGCAAAGGGCTGACTTCTGTTGGTCATTCACGACTCCTTGGCTGGGGTCCAAGAGATGGTGCAACACAGTGGCTAGAGACGTTATCAGATATGGCTCAGAATTGAAACCAGTGGTGATCCTACTGTAACCTTCTTTTATTTTCTTCATAAAGAGTGGTCATGACCTCCTTAACTGAAAGAGATCTTCTGTTTGTACATTACAGTTTCCCCGTCATTACTCTTATTTTTTTAAATATGCATCTTACGCCTTTTCTATTCACATTCTCATTGTTTTGTGGCGCATACATATCTGGTGCCCACTTGTACCAATATTTATGTGTTTAAATAAGTAAATAAATTGATAACAGAAACCAAGGTTTGATTATACACCACCACTACTGATTAAACTAATAATTTGTTAATGATCGGTAGCCAATTTATAAGTGACAGTAAGGAAGTAGTATTTGACAAAAAAATTTGGAAATAAGCATTAAAGATACAGAACCAAACAATTTATAAAAATATTACGTGACCATTTCTTAAGAAAGCAGTGGCAGTTAGTGACAAAATGTAGAATCCCTAAAATAAAACATGATACTGACACACGAAGCTAACGACATCTGGTTTCAATTGCGTAAAGTGTATGCTTTTTTCGTTGAGGCAAGTAAAGAAAGAAAAATCGTAAAGTTTCTGTAGCATACTATTTCATACAATTTATAACATGCTTTTATTTGCCTATTTCGAGATTTTGTAAAGCTAAACTATGCGAGTGAGCTTGATAAACTCTTTAGATGATTTTTTGATTCATTCAGGCAATCATAAAAATAGCGAATATAAGTGATTGACATAAAGTTCTAGAACTACAGTTTAGGACATAAATTTGGAGTTTAACCCTTTATCACAAATTGACATCAACTAATATACAAGAATGTTTTGTCCCATTATGGAAAGATGAGCTTCGCACAAAAATCGGAGGACTAGTACTACTCATAACACTAAACCCTACATTTAGACTAAAACACACATGGTCAGAATATTAAATTCCGATAACAAAAGTCTTATCAATCGTTAAACATTGGAAATAGGAGGTCAAACACGGGTAAATAGACTTAGAATAATCTTCACAAAACATTAAAATCATTACGTAACAAGAAGTATGTAAATAATCAGATAGTGAAGAATACAAACGGAAAGAGGCTGAAAATTACAAATAAATAACGGATGTGAAAATAAGGCTAATAACAACAAAATTTAAAATAAAATTTTAAAAAACAATAATGTCATTTGCTAAGTTATATCCGGCCATGGAAGGGATAGGGGGTTACAAATTTCTTCTGTACACATAAATTGGGGTGAAATGTACGAATCCCTATGGCTTCAGCTATGTGAAGGAGACGGGAACGAACTCCGTTGGGAAATGATGAAGGTATACGACAGATCATTTGAAATGATTTCGATTTATCTACATTATGACCACTATCAACTAGATACGCCAAGATAGAACTGAGTATTGTTTTTATCTGGCCCTTCCCAAACCATGCTGGTAGATGTTCACTCATTCGTTGGTTAAGTTGCCTAGTAGTACGCCCGATATAGCTGTCTCCACAGGAGCAGCTGAACTTGTAAATGCACATAGAGGAGGCCAACTCAGGTAACTTTTCATTCGTTTGAGTAGACACCGCTGGTCGACTCGAGAAAGTCAACGCAAGATTGGCTGCGTAGAATGTCCTGCTAATTACTTTCGTTAACCTCTTTCAGAGTATCGCTAGCCACATTCCCGTTGAATTGTAGTTTCATGTATAAAGGTTTCTTTCGAACAGTTGAAATCTCAGACTTCTTTCTTGTATCATACATGAACTTCTTAGTGAATGCACTAGAGTAGCCGATCTCTGTCAGTGAGTTATTGATAAATCCCAGCTCCTGGTTTAAAGTATCTACTAAACTGATCTTTTTTGCTCTACTAGTGAGGCATGTAACCAAATTTCTCTTATATCGGATAGGTATGAAGCTATAGAAATGAGTATATTGGCAGGCAGAGGGATTTTTTCTATACACACTTCTACTTAACGAGCCATCACTTCGCTTGCTTAGTGTGACGTCAAAGAAATTCAGCTTATTGTCACACTCACCTTCACCAGTGAAACTAACCGCTGGATGTACACTGTTGAACTGTCCTAGGAGTTTGTCCTTACTGGTGTTCTGATCTACGACAATGAATGTGTCGTCGATGTAGCGGTAGTACAGATCAAGCTTCTTAATAGTCTCCTTAATTGCTCCATTTTCTAGCTTAGCTAGGAAGAGATCAGCTAGAATCGGGCCTAGAGGTGAGCCCATGGCTATCCTGTCTATTTGTCTATAATAAGTATTGTTGAAGATAAAATGGACATTCATCGTACATCTTAAGAGCAATTCCTTTAGACAATCTTCAGGCAAGCCAATATTGATTTGTTTTTCTGATATTTGCTCGCATATAAACTCAATAGTCTCGATAAGTGGTACGTTGGTAAACAAAGATACTACATTCAGTGAGAACATATTTTTCATACTAGCATTCACATTTTCCACTTTGGAAGTGAAGTCGAAAACATCTTTTACACTCGTTCTAACAACTGATTTGTGCAAGGGCTCTTAGATTCGCACTAGCCACTTTGCAATTTTGTGGTAAGGGGAATTGTAGATATCTAGAACTGGGCGCAGAGGAAGACCTGGTCTATGAACTTTAGGCAAACCGTATAGTTGTGGTGTATAAGATCCAGTCGGTTTAATGGAATCATGAATCTCTGGTGCAATTATCCCCTTTTTCTTTAGATCCTTAAGAGGATTTGCCAATCGGTTTTCTACTTTTTTAGTGATATCATAATGACTGGTAACTTTTTGAAATTTGCTAGGATCACTAAGCATTGCTTCCATTTTTTCAATGTAATCCTTTTTGTTCATCAGAACTATACCTCCTTTATCAGGTTTGGTTATGATCAAGGATTCCTCCTTTCTAAGTATCGTTACAGAGTCATGGTGCTGCTTGATTAGTATGTGATTTGTGGTACCCTTGTAGTGAAAAAGAACACGGGTGAGGACAATCAAATGTATTTTAGCACAACATTACAGAATATCTCATTAAAAAATGAGAACCATATAGTGAACAGTTAAATTGCTAAATAACGATCAATTATCTCAATTTGACTGTTTCTTCTTTTTCAATACAAGTCTAAACTTTAGTCTTAACTCAAACTTAAATATCTAACGATAGTTTACTTTTTTTAAACTAATCATTTACGTTTGATGGACAACATTCTGTTTCGATATGTGCACCGTAACCTCGAGGCAACCTGTGTGTTGTGTGGGTAATCCCGCTGTCACACAAATCGAATGAGTTCTGGTTTATATATTTTTTGATGCTTCCTTGTACTAATGTTTAAGTGTTTAAATAAATAAATAAATAATTTTCATCATTGGCTTATCTCTAATGTTTAGCTTACCGAAATTTGCTGTTATACTGCTGCTGTTATACTTGTGGCCGAGTGGATGCCTAGTTGATGGGTGAGGTGATGAGACCGCCAGTTAGAGAGCAGCAACTTATCGACTGGGACAGTGACACACGAAACCGTACGAGCAGTCTAGAGTACTATCGATCCTGCGATCTGCTTAGCCCAGCCAGTTAAGTCCAAAACACCAATAACAGCCTCAGTGGTATGAATCATTGTATTTCAAACATACTGAGTTTATATACCAACCAAACAGACCATATCGACCCATAAAATAGATAATAACATTTGTACAATATTTAGGCGAATATGGCTGGGAATAGTAATCAATAAACTGGCGATAACTCAAGGATCGTATAACAATAGTTCAAAGGTCAAAATAATGTTAGTGATAAGAGGAAACGAATATGATTAGGCTAATTACAATAGGAAATATACATATTATATTGGCCAATAAATAGTCCTCAAAAGTTACCATTCGTAATTCTTTTCGGGATACAACAGATTTTATTCTCGATCATTTTTTATCTTCACCATACTGATAACTTACGACAATTTAAAGTAGACAAAAATTTGTACATGGTTGGCTCCGTACTTTCTTATACATATCGAAAAAACTACTTCAAATTGATGTTTATCAATATCGAACTTTCATAGCTTGGCACACTTTTCAGCTCTTACAATAACAGCAATACTGTATCACATATGCTCCCTGGTTAATAAATAACATTTAACTGAATACAGACAGAAAATAACAGAACTCAAGTTTATGACACTACTTATTAGAGTATGTAATGTTTGTATACGTTAATTCTCTTCATATCTTTTGAATAAAAACTGTTTTCAATGGAATTTTATCTCACAAATATATCACCTTTAATTTAGTTAACATTGATAAGCCAAGTGTATCTCTGTTATGATGCACAATTAGTGTAGTGGTAATGGTACTTTATTTTATCATGTTGAGTAGGCGACGTTGTAAAAATGAAATTAACCGTTTTAAACTTTAAGTATACATCTATTTACAAATGACGGTTGGTTCGATAAAGAACATATAATCAGATGATAATCCAACAAAGTTCTGTAAATTTTAGTCGTAATAAAAATGCAACGATAGAAGCGAAAACAAATTTGTAAAATTTACATTTTTCTACCAATAATTATACTACCTTTTAATTTTTGAATAATCATCAGACTATTTCTTATTGTCATATTAAACTAGCTGAATGAGAAATATAGGGTGATATATTTTTACGAAACTTACAGCTCTAAGTCCAGGTTTTAAATAACGTTCCTTTGGATTTTCACGTTGTTGACTTTCATCATCATCATCATCTGAACTAGATCCAGTATATGATGCTAAATGATAAAAATCAGATGAATAGCTTAGTTTTGATAAATAGAATGGTATACAAAACAACTCTATAACATACTGATACAAAGCTAACCACTAAAGCTGAAGAATTTCAAATTACAGATGTAATTAACTGAATCACGTTGATCATACCAGGTGAAAGTGATTTCACTATTGAAAAATGATCAGCATGATAGTAAAAAAGAACTGACTAAATCAATTTCTTACAGCGGTTATTTTTTCCGCAATATAATGAACAATTTAGTGTACAGCAACCAATTTTAAACTGATGGAAACTCAAGTGATTACCTGGAGTGAAACTAGTCCACTTAACGTGTCCTCTAGATAAATGTGCTTTTTTGCTTTTATAATAATTCATACTGAAACGAAGCAGACTCAGAATTTATAAAAAAAACTAACGAACAAGGATGTGCATCCCTTAAAATTAGGTATTAATTTTCAGATCGATAGTTTAGCATTGAGAAGCAAAACAATATCTACAACAGTGACCTTTCAAGGGTATTGTGTATTGATCCATTAAAAAATGGCTTTTTAATCACGAATGAAAAACAACAGTATTTATATCTCTTTGTGTATGTGTATGCTGTTTTTTTATCTGAAAGTATACAATCAGGAAACATCGTTACAGCCGTACAATTTAAATTGAAAATATATCCTTATAAATATATGATGGGAGTTGGGAAAAATACTGGTATACAATATATTTTAAACCAGTATTTAAAATTGCAGTTTAAAGCTATACTCCATTATTGATACATAAAGCTTGTTCTAATGTCAATTCCACTGAAGAGCATTAACTTTACACTGAATGAGCAAACAATATAACACCTATCAATTTATTACTTATGAATTAATATTCTGTAGATAGATTAAGTTACTGGATATTTTTGACTAGATGACCTAGTGAATGGAATACAAATTGATTCCGTCTATTCAGTAAAAAAAGTCATAGTTCATTTAGTATATTGTCAGAGAGTAAACTGTTTTCGATTTCCAAAGATATGTCCAAAAATATTCAGACCTACTAATTGAACGAGAAATGAATAATATTACGTCATTACTGTTACGGAATATTAAGTGTTTATGATCGATATTCAGATGCTGATCGCGATTTTTAACAAAAAAACATGTAACAAGTTAGACAGTATGATCCACAATAAAAATTTTATAAACAAACTATCTACCATAAGTACAGTTCATTTGAACGAATATGATTTATACAAACTTAGGACATAACCAGACACTCATTAAGAAACACCTTACAGTTTAGATGCCGAAATATAAAAACAAACAACATAGTACAATTAATAGTGTTCATAAAAATGAAATTCTAAAACATAAAAGTAACGATAATAAAGGAACAATTCAAAGTAACTGTAACTATTTGACATTCCTAAATTTACATGCTTTAAACGATGTACTTTGCCTTTAACCTGGCCATTTTTTCGGATTACCAATTTGGATATATAATTGTAGAACCTGGAGAGAATTTATCGAAAAGAATATTCTTCGTCCAAATATTAGTCTTGTAACTGTAACAATGAGACATGAGTCTTCATCAAATCAGTATTACAATACAATCATTTACAGTTCACCGATGCTATAAATAGAACTGCATTACATAATTTAAATATCTTCAGGTTACTAGTTTTAATATATGATACTGAGACTGAAGTGTTAAGATTGAAAAATTGATCATGACGATGCAGTTGCATTTACCTTGTAAGCTCCATATATCTAATATATGAACTACAGTTGGTTTATTCCTTGTTCTATAACAAGGCCTGTCTATCTATTCATTTCTCCGGATTTCTTCTGTGTGCTGCTTTGAAAAGTGGTTAGGTGAATCTTAGGTTCTACAATGATATCTACCAGTACACAACACCTAGATAAATACTATCTGATTTAAAGTAAAAAACCTTTATTTGCATCCCATGATAAACGACTGACAGCACAATTGTCAAAACCGAAAAAATTCATGAAACTATTGGTGGTAGAATTTCAAAAGTAAGATAGGTATGTGATTATATTCCTTGTTTAAGAAATACAGTTATATGATGCTATTTATGACATTTCCGGAAAACAAGAAACAGTATAAATTATGTTCATCCTAAATGGAATTGAAATGGTTAAGACAAAACTTTACAACAAAATTCATAGAAATAAACTACAATGAAAAGACTGATAACATCTGATATTAGGATTTTGTAGAAAAATTTCGAACATACAAAGACTTTCTAACTTATAGAACGAACAAATTTCTAAGTCAACACATAATGATGAGTACAGGAATTCACGCAAAATTAATAATCAAAAAGGAATTTTATTGAGAATCAATTGATATGAAATCAATAAATAAATCAATTTTTCAAGACAATAGATGCTGATAAAACACTTAATTTGACATGTTTAACAATTTTATTTGTATACTGATTTCGATACATATTTGGTGTCACTATGAAATGTTAAAACGTTATTAGAGTACACAAGGTGAAATAAAATCAACTAGAGAAATTCTTTACACTTTATTAATCAGTAATTTGGTTCTATTATGTAGTCTGAACCAAGGTTTAGGTAGACCTGGGACAGTATTTTGATCACTAGGATCGTTGACCATGGTGACACTTGAAGAAGTCGAGAGAGGAAGTTGAAAGTCGAGGTAGGAGGAATAATAGGAATCGAAGAGGGGAAATGATTATGAATACAGTGGTTTTGAGTGTTGTTAGGGGCATGAGGATGGTTATCACTTCCCGGTTGCCCACATCGTGGAAAGGTTATTCCAGAGGTATCTGAAAAAAAACAGGGTTAGAGTTGGTATTAGTGACCTGAGAGCGTAACCGCAGTGCCTGAGAGACAACTGCTTGGGGCCAGTCACACACGACCTTCTTGTGGGTAACTTCTTTGCTAGCCCCGTACTTGTTGAGACCCTACGGACAGAGACGGATATCTGTGGGATAAGGCGAGGTGTGCAATTTGAGGATCAACTTTTCTAACCCACCCTTCCTTTTTGGGAAGGCAGCATAGCTGTAATCCTGGTTGTCCGAAGGAAAGCTTACTGCCATCATACCTCTGCACAGTCAGCAGTACAACTTTACCCTCGGACCTTGGGTTTTGCTGCTTTTAGTCCTACCGTTCTTCAATCGATATGCCTGGCATGGTGGTACCTGGAGGATCGATTGTTTCAGACCGTAGAGGTAAACTAAACCACCACGTCAAGGTAGCAGCAACGGTCAGTATATATATATATATATATATATATATATATATATATATATATCAGTGTCGTTTTGATTATTATGTGTATTTGAAGCTACTAATGTAATGCATTAAAACTAGCCAGGTATGAAATAAATATACAACGAAAACGAATCAAGGAACGAAACTGAATTATTAAACAGTCATCCAAATATAATTGTGGATTGAATGTAACTTGTTCATGACTACCCAAGTAGGACGTAATTAAATATCATAACACCAACGGCAGAATCCTTACATTTTTTTAAAAAAATATGCAAGAGTATACATGTAGTAGGTTGTTTTCTAGAAATAAATGAAATAGTGGCCATGAGACTAATATCTAACAGCTATGGAAATGACATATGAATCACTTGTAACTCCCTTTTAAATTCAATTGTATATCTTCTTGACGAGAACAATTTTCATTTATATTAATCGGTTAGCATAAATAAAACCCTTGTATATATGTAAAAGTATTGGACTTTTCTGGACTATATGAATAATTCACCAGTCATATCCCACACTAACTTATTTTGGATTTAGTCAATTTTTCAACACACTATATTCTATTAATTAACTTAAACTGAATCCAACTATAATTAGTCGACTCAAACAAAATAACCACTCTTCTAACTAAATAATGAATAAACATAACTTAATCCAGTGTCAAATGAGAACCCAGTAAATCTAAAAAGTTTATAAGTAATTAAAATAGGGCGAAAATTGTGAATAATTAACAATTGGTAATTTTTGAACTGACGTCATGTTTGTATCCTTGACACTTCCGTACACTTTGCAAACAACCTGAAATTCGGTTCTAATTGTTACAAGTTGACGAAAGAATCACTATTATTGACTTAGTCAAACATTTTGAAAAAAATATCACTTAATTTATCAGTTCAATAGAAAATGCCAAATGCTACTTCCTAACATTGCAAGAATTTGAAATGCTCGTTTAAAGACGTGTATCAGTAATAGAAAATTATTTAATTCTTGTAGGGGGATCCGAAATAAAAGAAAGCACTTCGTAAAAAGTATCATTTCAATTAGAAAGCTCTCTTTTATGAACAAAAACAGGGAGTTGTGCCCACATTTTAGAGTTGCAGAACAATAAGGGAGTAATATAAAAATAAATACTCACAGTCATCTTGACCGGATGAAATTGAAGACAAAGAAGGATGTTGATTTTGATGATAGGCTCGTTTGTCAATTAGGACACTAGAACGACGTTTCTCTCGACTTTTATAGCTTGAAGTACTATCACTGTTGGTTAGGCTTCCAGCTGGTACTAAACGAGACCCAGGCGTACAAAGTTTAGGCAGGTCATCAGTCGATACATCACCAGAATCACTGCCATCAAATGCTTTTAGGGTGACTTGACTAGAAGTGAAAGCAAGCTGATCTGACTGTGAAGGATTAGTATTATTTGATCCACGTTCTTCAATGTTATATTTATCACTTTTTGATTCTGACATAACAATTCCTCACGTATTAATTGAAAAAAACGCTAGGAATTTTTTTGTAAAAGTGAATAAATGCTGCTAATCTTTGCCTTACTGAAATAAAAAAGAACTACTTCTGTTAACCAAAATCCGTGTGTGTTTACATCTATGCTTATTGTTTATGGGTGGTGTATTTTCCAAAAACGATGAAAAAGTGAGACAGACATGCGTTTTATTGGTCGGATAAAATTTCCTGAGTGGTCAAAAATTAAATGAAAAGAGGTTAGTTTGATTTTGTATCTCCTAACATTGGAGATTTAGATGCAGCCAATAAGAGGTAGAAACAGGAAACTAGTAAATAAAGTGGTAAAAATTTAATTAATTAAATTTGCTGTAGAAGTGTGTGAGGATAGTTACACAAACAAGAACCATATAGCAGCCTGTATATTGAAATGAATTGTCTACATGAAGGGCATCAGCACATGAATTGCAATATAAAACCAAACCCGACAAAAATAAATCATTAGATGGTAAGCATTTCAAAGTGGCTTTAAAATATATTACTGAAAGTAAACAGGTCAATATTCATACCATTAATAAGCACAAAACAAAAAGTTTAAATTGGTTAATAAGGTGTAATTTTCATACTGATGTAAATGTATGATACTAAATTAGGGCTAATTACCAAAATGAACAGTCGATTCATGGTTTTTGAAGATTTACCATTTCTTCTTGCGAAAACAGCGTAACAAGATTACAGATATGAAAAGGTCAAGACAATGAACGACCTATAAAATTTGCTACTTGAATCACTAACAATGGATATCATACTTCAGTGTTAAATTAACCATAAGTTTTTAACTGACTGTAGACTTAATGCTTGCATACAAATTCTCAGACGTATATTGGACAGGTCTTTCCAAAGACATTAGATACACTAACAAGGAACGTATGAAATAGTTATTTGCACCCTTCTTAAGAAGTATCGTACACTTTACAGCCCACACACTACAAAAGTGGTCAACAAACAATCATTAACGTACAGCCTGGCACTAGTGTCCGTTCCCCTAAGTTCCCATATCGTATCAGAAGACGAGGTGGAAATGACAAGATCAATAGTGAAGAACCAGAACTACTACATCAGCAATGATAATAAGACAGCATTGAAAATAAAGCTCCAAAAGACAGAGGAGAATGATATATATAAAGGGATACTAGATGTAAAAATTCACAAGAAAACAATGAGTGGATGAATCTGGATCATTCCGAGCGATTCTCAGTCATCATACAAATTTTTCAACCACCGATTTAGGTTACAATGTATATGTTAACCAGGTAATCTGCATTCACCGATATGACTCAGACTAACAGTCAATTACCTCACCGACTGACGACATGCCCTGGTTGTCCGCCCCCACGCAATCTACTTCACTATCAACAAACGTTCGTCGACATAGGCAGTGATAAGACACATGTTTCAACCACTATGGTCGATCGTGATCTACAACCGCAATCACCTTTCCTAGTACCCAATGTCTAACCTTGACATTACTTATTCGGTCATTCCACAAAACGTGACTAATGCCTCGAAGATACCTACGACCACAAGCCTACAGCCTACGTAAGTCTTCTACTTTTAAAGACCATACTTCACACCCATACGGTAATACAAAACAGACTGATTCACAGTAAGTTTATCCGTTATTTGGAATGCAGAAATAGCGTCAATTCTACAAGTAACGCAATTGGGAATGGACAACCTGGTTTCCCGAATCGATCCCCAGATATTCCTTAGTCCAATAGATGATGTGGGACAGCAAAAGTCTATGCACATCACTACTGTTCCTGAGATGCTTTTGTAAAGGTTGGTGATATTGAAATTTGGGGCCTAATTATTCCTTATGCACAATTTCAGTTCATAGGCTTGTTTGACATATGGAAGGTAGCTTCAAGCTCGATAAAATCAACGATGGTATTAGAGCATTTTCTGCGAATAAAGATTTGGTCAATGCACCAAACAAGCTGCAAGGTATCCTATATCCACTTTTCATGAGTTTTACAGGATGTGTAGTATTGTGGTGTGGGTTACTTATATCCACATAAGTAGTATATGACGGTGGTCAGGCGTAGAATGTATTTCAGTAGAAGATCGATAAGGAAAGAACGGGAACGAAACACAATTGGTATGAAAATGTATAAACAATAAAATCGGAGACGATGGACTGATATTTGCAGAAGAAACAGTCAAGATTAAGACGATAGATCGGTAGTTTGCAAATTAACTGTTTTCTGTATGGTTGTCAGATTTAAGTTAGATATTCTGTAATTTCGAGTCAAATACATTCGATTGCCCCATTCGTCTTCTTGTTCAATACAGCATATCGTAAGCTAATATCTCAGACGAAATTGATACAGATATTATAGCTGGATGACAGCCGTTTGTAAATCAGCCTCTTTTTGAAGACTGACAATCGTTCTATTATGAAACGATAAACAGTAGAAATCTGCAATTTCTTGACAAACAACCTACGCAGTTCTGTGACTAGAATTTCATTTAAATTTTTAAAAACTCCTGAAATCAGGTCTTCATGTTCAAGTGATGTAGTTTAAGTAGTTTCAGTTTCGCAGAAATTGTACTATGTAAGGTGGGTTAATGTTTATTAATCAATGAGCACACAACAGTTTTGATGGAACTTACTTGAGCAATAGACCAGCTGAATTGTCTTTTGAAATATTAAACCCAGTGTTATAAGTGTGTCTGAAGACTATTAATTGTCCAGTGATCAATCTCAAAGTTTACGTTACAAAACTTAGGTTTCTAGCTACTAGTGGTTTAGAGGAGCTCGAACAGCTATAATTATCTCACTACTTTCAAATCAAAAGTAAATTCTGATCACTGGGTTTTATAGTCCATATGTACGGTTCATGAAATTCTATGACTAAGTGATAATGTACACAATTCAACAGGTTAAACCGCCAGAAATAAAAAAGTTATGAGTAGTTCAAAACTTAGTTTTCAGAGCGAAATGTTTCGCGAAACTACAATCGAGTTTACCTACCGTTTCGACGGTATCGTTTAAGTGAAACCGCTTCTTATTCGCGCTTTATGAAAATTCACAGCTAACCTTTAACTTATTTCAGTCTAACATTTACGTGGTAAGTGGGTTAAAATTCCTCGCAACTTACTGAAATTTTGGGCATAGTCGGTAGATGCAAACTACCTAGTTAATCGTAATCCAAAGCCGCTAATGCTGTGACATGACTAACGTCGGTTACAGTAACGAAGATGAAATTATTTCCTAATTCTTTTTAAAATATAAGCTTGATTTCACCTCATATTTCTCATTCTTAGTTTTCGTTACTTTTGAACATTATTTCTGATATTAGGCTTATCGCAATGACTGATAGTTTTCACTTTCTTAACCTCTCACGTTGTTCATTTCCCCCTTCAGAGTACTGCGTAGTGCAGCAACTTGAACCAAAATAGTCGTGTCAGGTTCATTACTATCCATGACTTATTAACCAAAACTTTTCTGTCGAAAACATTTACTAAACAACCCTTGGTTGCTACAAATAGACCTCTGGGGAACTAAAAAACGTGCCAGTTTAATGACGTGTGCAAAAGTGAGTCTTTTCACTTCTCATGACATCACGGAGCCTTTAAGCAGTGGACGGTGTGAAAGCAGATACGATTTCAATTATGGTTAGCCACTTGTCAACTAAATAAAAATGGAATTTACCTAAAGGGTTGTATTATTTCCGCGCTTAAAAATCCGTACAGCAGATGATTTTTATTTTGATCTACATACTATGCATGAGAATTCCGATACAACAGGGGATCGAAAAAATTCCCCACACAAAATGAACTAGTAATATTATGAAGATGTAGAAGGAAAAGGTTGTATACTAAATAAACAAATAAATATATCAGGTGGGGAAAATGGATGAAATTGATTTATTAGGGATAAATGAAGTGTATGTCAACAAAACCAAACATGAGAAACAAGGACAGTGTTTTCAGCATGTAGTAAACTGAAAGTCACAAAGTCCAAATAATTCATCTCCATAAATAAAAACTTGTCACGTGGTTATATTGCTAATGCTGATTACGTGGTTCGATGAGTTTTAAGTGTAAAAAATTTCAGTGGTTTGGAGATGAAAAAATAAAAAAAGCATTGATCGATCAGGGATTGTTTACAAACATCCAATAGGAGAGTCAGAAATTGATAGTACTGATGATCTTACATAGTAGCTTATTTTTGTATGAAAAACGTGACTAAGCACTAAAAGACGATTAGAATAAACATAGTCAAATAGCCACATAGTACTTTGACCAGCGGGTTCCCGTTTAAAAGATGACAACCACTATGCAAAGGACTTATAAGCTTACACGATGAAAAGATGTACTTGTCTTTCATGTTTATTCTAATTATAAACATCTTATGAGCCAATAACTTTATGACGTCCTTTCATTATTTTCGCTTGAAATATGCTACGTATGGCATGCAACATGTGGTTTGTTATAACTGAGTATTTTTCATGTGTTGCATCCTAATTATTAATCAAGACAGGTGTACAATTAACATACACATGAGTGTGTTTTCGACTAGGGCTGTCGGCGTGTTTTGTTGTTAACAAATCTTCACCTGTATTAGTCTTGGTGTTCTTACGTTAGCGTCATAGCAATTGCAATGAATCCTTGTTTTACAAGTGAAGTCATAAGCGATTCCAATATAACAATTAGCGACGACCAGATATAGCAACTAGTGATGCAGTCATAACAGACGGTCATCAGTTTAAACATCTTCTTAAGCTTAGTCACAACACTAACCTAAGAGGTAACACCCAGAAACTGGAGACCCAACATAGCAGAACAGACTGCAGACACAACTTCTACTCCGTAAGAGTTGTCAAATGCTGGAATTCGCTGCCGACCGAGCTAGTCCAAGCGACCTCCCAGGAGTCCTTTAAGAGGAAACGACCTATTCCTAAAGACTAAGAATAACATATTATTTTGATTTATCAAATTCTTTTTTCCTCTATTATCGTTAATATACCTAGGTTCTTGCCTGGAGGTATTGGTGATCCACTGCTACTAGACACGGAAGCCCGTTAAGCGAAAGCTTCTTTTATTCCGTTCTCAACCATTCGAACCATTTGAACCAATCATAACACGCTTAACTTAGTTTTGCTGTCGTTATCGACTTTAAGTTCTAGTTCTATAAATTGTGAAAATTGGGCAAAAGTACAGTATAAGGACAAAACAATCAGAACTAAGAACGCGACTATTACGTTTGCACGTATAACAACCAGTAAAAATATTTTTCTGTAGTGCTCAGAAAATCTAAAATGGTGATGAAAAACCATTACTGTCAGTCTACGTTGCGATTGACTGACTTCTGACAATATAGAGTAAAAGTGATATTTTAAACATATTGAATGCTCAATGCCTTTCCAGTATATCTTATATAGCAAGCAAATATCGTCCCTAAATCTTAAAGAACCATAAGTAACCGTTTAGGTACAAGAGAATAGAAGATTGGTGATGCATTAAATAGCTAATCGGTAAAAAACTGATTTTTCGAAAATACCTGAGTCGAAGCTTCCGGTTTCTGAGTTTGATTTACTGGACAATCTTTTCTTCGCTGAAGATAATATGAGACGCGAATCCTAAGCGAAAACTCTTGATGAAAATACCACCAACTTGCCTTAGTTTGCTCCTCATAGCCAGAATTACAACCTCTAGAGTGTATTGGAGTGGATGACACTTCAAGTACCTTGTCCACGCTCTTCAGCTGTACACTACTCATTATCACACGATGTGACTGCCATCCGGAAAGCCCGCCAATACACCGACCTTCAAAAAATTCAAATGGTTCAAATAATTATGGACAGAATAGAAGCTTTCGCTTAACGAGCTTCCGTATTTAGTAGCGGTGGATTACCAATTTCTCCAGGTGAGAACCTAAGTATACTTGATGATAAATAGAAAAAAAGAATCAGTAAATTGTGATGAGATACTGTCCTCAGTCCAAAAGAATATGTCAAGTTTTCTATTAAAGGACTCCTAAAAAGTCTCTCGGTCTAGTTCATTCGGTAGCTAATTCCAACATTTGAATAACCCCAGAGAGCAGAAGGTTTACCTACAGTCCGTTCTGCTGTGTTGTGTCTCATTTTTGTGGGTATTATTCCTAAGGTTTGTGTTGAAACTCAGCTAAATTAGGTGTTTAAGTAGATGCTCAGAACTGTTTAGGATGTTATAAGTGATTAAAAGGTCAACTCCAGGACATCTGAACTCTAACAAGTAAGGATTTAGTGATTGGAGGCGCTCTTTATAGGACTAGAATTTGAATCCCCGGACTGATTTCGTGTCTCGCCGTTGGATGTTTTTCAGAGTATCTTTATCCTTTTGGAGTGAGAGAGAAATACTATGTTTCCGTACCCTAAATGAGCAGGAATAAAACTGTTGAAGATATGATGGAAAGCTCTTTCATCGAACTAGCCAAAAATACACTTTGACATTACCAGTGCGAAAGTTTGCTAAAAAGGCATTTTAAACGCAGACAGCATACGAC
Organism: Schistosoma mansoni; assembly: GCF_000237925.1. Lineage (NCBI taxonomy): Eukaryota > Metazoa > Platyhelminthes > Trematoda > Strigeidida > Schistosomatidae > Schistosoma > Schistosoma mansoni. Next base: position 219,978 of record NW_017386068.1, read on the forward strand.
TTCAGATAATAGGATACCAACACCCCTAGATCTTTTTAAACTTGAGACACTTCTAGTGGGAAGTTTCGTAAGTTGTATTTTTAGTCTGTAACATGTCTCATGTGGGCTAATTTACTCTTCGGTTTGTTAAAGATAAGTCCGTTATTGTCTGTCCAACTTTGAGGTCGAGTCAGATCCTCCTAAAATACTAGCTTATTGTCTTGGTTGAAAACATCTCTCCAGAGTTTCACATCATCAGAGAAAAGTAATAATTCTGAAAATACCTGCCGTGAAAAATCTCTTACATAAACCAAGAAAAGAAGAGGTTCTAGTACTGAACCCCATGGGAACCCACCAGGATATCCAGCATCCTGAGAAAAAGTGAAGTTTACCCTGACCTTACAGTGTCGATTGGTTATATATGAAGTAAGCTAATCACCTAAAGGTGATATGATACCTAATCGTTTGAGCTCATTCATAGGACACATATGGTTGACCCTATCAAAGACTTTTAAGAAGTCAAAGTATATGACATCAACCTTCCCTTTACAATTAAGGATGGTTGTCCATCTGTTCATCGCGGTCAGCCAGTTGTTTATACAACAATAACCCTTCCTAACACCGTGCTGTTGGGGTGAGAAGAACTTCGTGGATATTAAGTAGTTACGTCGACCGTTGCAGATCAGCAACTCCATAATTTGTTGGTATATTGAGAGGAGTTCTACCAGTCGGTAGCTTGAAGGTTCTCTGTGTTGACCTCTTCTAAAAATTGGTGCAGTGAGTATCAGCTTCTAGTTTTCTGGTGCCATGCCTCGGCCTAGTGGACGTGAGAACAAACTAAACAGTTTTGCCAAAATTGGAACCGCTTCCCTTAGTATAGTGGGATGGACCACACGTGGATCCTGAGAAGCGTCCTTGTTTAGGTGCTGCAGACTCTGATACACCAAGCAGCGTTTTGGTTCAATTTCGAGTCCTGTTGAGTTAAAGGTGTAGCTCTCGTTAATATAGTTGGTATGCGATGGTTAAAAGGTCCGAAAGAACTGTTCTGCCTGAAGGTTGGCGGTGTCACCTTTGTTGTTTATTGGACCTTTAGTACCTAACAGTTGACGAACTCCAGTTTCGGAGTGACCAAGAGTGGCTGCATGGAGGAATAAGCTTTCAAGATTTGAGGGAAAATTTATCGACTAGCTTTACCAGATACCGAAGCCTGTCTTCCCTTATGGTCTTTGTGATTTGGTTCCTTGCTTGCTTGAATCGCCTTTATACGTTATTGCTAACAATTGGTTTGTATTCCGTTCAGTAGTGTCTTTCGCGACTTAGCAAGAGCAGATTACGATCCTTGATGACTGCAAGTTGCTTGTAGTTTTTTGTGACCGTTTACAGAACAGACTGTTTTGTAGCACACATGATCATGTGCAGTGAGAAATCTCAATTAACATCCACATCAAGTCAAGGATGAACTTCTTAGTCCACCTGCTGTATATTGTCCTGCAAAGCTGGCACATCTAACCGTTTAAAATTCTGGCGCCTGTTGTTGATAGGACGCCAAACTTTAATCCTGCCAAATAGATTTAGTTGAATGATCGTTCTTTAAAGTCTACTTCTGGGTGGTTGAGGAGCTTTTTGATTATGAAAATTTACTTTGCTTCTTGTGTCTCTTCTGTAACTAAGTGGCAAGATCAGTCGGTCATTAATAATTGAAGTGATAGCAAAGTAATATTAAGAGCAATCACCCCCAGTAGTCGCAAAAATTATATAAATGTCCAGTCTTCTTTAGGAAGGCCCTATTGAAGGTGCGATGACTTTTGACTTAAATAAAGAGCTTCATATTCTATAGATGCTGACCATTAAAAGTTTGGCTTGGATTTTCGGGCTGGCTCGTTCAACCTCTAGCCTCAGTGGTCTCTATATTAAGTGTAATTTTGTGCTGAAACGAAGTGTCGATCTACTAAGATAATATGTCCCATAATGATGATGTTCTTCTCATCCTTTTGCTTTGCACTCATTGCAAGTCTACAGTTTCCGGAAGAACTGGTTAGGGTTTGTCTTTTACTCCATGTATCTTTATGAAAGTGTTCCAGGGGAGTAGAATAGTTCCTTAAGTAAGCGGACTTGATATATGAGTTTTTCAGATTAATTCTTAGACAAACACTGAAAATAGTTTCGAATATTTTCAGAGGTTGACAGCAAAATATTCTGTCAGCTTAAACTTCAAGATCTATAGACGCCCTCAGAAGTTAACGGTTTTAAATGGAAAATAGAAAGAAGGGTAGTTAACATGTTCTTCATTTATATGTAGATGTATCACATAAAATGTTTCCAATCCTAACATTATTTGTTTGTTCTAAAGTAACTTAAGTCTATAAGGAGATTGAGAAGTAAAGTTCAGATGATTATAAATATAACAGAAAGTTACCGCACTTAAAGAGGATTCTTGTTTGTTAACAACGGATTGCAGTTGCTTTTGTGTAGGGATGAAGATATAATAGACAGACAAGAACAATGAAAATAGCTGGTAGTAGTTAAAGTAGTTAAGGAGTCACTATAGTTATTACTCCCTGACTACTCAACCGATTTTAACTTAGTTTTTTTCACCCAGCTTAACAAAAATTAAAACACGGATCATACCTGCATGGCCAGTGAAATGTTACTGGGCCGTAGCCAAACCATGCGGCAGTCGGATAACTGAATTTCTAATAGTTCGCCGATCCTCGTCAGGGTGAAGGGCAACGACGCAAACTAGTTAATTGTGCGACATGGACTGGTCCATGCAGCGGTGGTTACACCTTTTTTTGTACCTACTCTTACTGACATATTTCTGTAATAACGTCATTTCTATTAAACAGTCATTAGAGCAGCTATAGTTCCTGGTTACGACGTAAGGATAATCCACATTAGACATCAACCATGAGGTGTGGCTTCAAAGTCGGCTGGCTGATCACACCATTCCCGTCTAATTCGAGTAGGTGCCCAATCATTTGACACAGATCATCTTCGTCAGTGATCTACATACCTCTCCCTTACGAAAAAGGCTTCAGCTCAGATCCGAAGAAACTAAGTTCTGAATTCTGACCGGCAGAATGAAATGTGTTAACAAAGTAGTATAAGACCCTAATCTGAGACTTCAAGAAATCTTCATGTACATTCAGACCAAACTAGACTGGGTTTCTTGAAGTAATTCAAACGATAGGAGCTCTCGTGCTATGTCCACACTGAAGGAGTAAGAAGTAGATCTACAATATGACTTGCTATGTTCGCTTCTATCATTACCTTGAATTGGACATTAAGACTGAACCTAAAAAATTTTTAAGAAGACATCAAAGTGTAAAAACAGTATGTTATTTGTCCGCCACAGCCTAATTATTTAATGCGGGAAGAAAGAATTCGACTGATTTCCCTTTCAGTCCATAAATAGGTTAAATTAAAGAATTTTCGAGGACATATGATCCATGGACTTCAAATTTCTTAGAGTTATAAATTCATATTCATTGTGACCTGATGGCAGTTGATCATGCACATTCCAATCATATTAGTAAAGACAGTGATCCTCTAATGAAGGTGGCAATGTGTAGTCTTTGGACCAATTTATTCAATTTAGTTTGTACTTAAGTGACTTGTAACAATCAACCCTTCACGGAGCAAACATGTTTCCATAAAGGAAGGGCTGTTATTTTATTCATAAGGGATAGATCAATTCAGTCTTTTCAGAAGGAAATAATCACTATTGTCGAATGAAAATGACACAATTGACAAACGGCGGTCTTAATTCGATCACCAAACTACAGGCTAAGCCGACCAACTCAATCAGAATAAAAAAACAGATTCAGTTTTGGTAGATGCTGCTTTCTCTAATGATCCATTATTCTCTAATAAAACTCTTAATAAATTTGATGACAATATTTCAAAAGAATCAAATTCCGATGTCATATCATATGTTATTTATCATCATAATGCATTTGCTTCTTGTGGGAAACTTAGTCAATGCGAAGCACGAGTACTAAGTGAGCTAGATTTTCATTACAATTCACATGGCAAAATCCCCGACAAGGAAAATCAAAGAACATAAAGTGTGCTTAACAAGAGACATGAATGAAGGCTAAATTCAAGACAAGGAGAAGAAATGAGTAAATGACAATACTGTCCAATGAAACGCTGCGGAGGGATTTTAAGTGCTTTCTTTCCGTCACACTATCTCCAACCTAAATGGGGTTTTCAGAAGTGCTAAATATTCTATTGTTGGTTATCACAGTACTAGTCTGTATAGACGACGATGTGACTTCCACGTAAAATCTTATAGATTAGGTATTCACGTCCTGACAAATCTACAATTTCGGGATTAGGTCTATTATCATAGCAGAAAAAGTAAGTGTACTTATATCGAACTTGACCATGAAACTCAAGATTTTGATTCATTACACCTGAGACTTTCATATTATGAATCATTTAATCAATGACTATTTTATAAGGGTATTCATATAAGACTAGTCCAGAGTTAATCTCCTCAACATTTGATAGGGCGTTGTGTAGGCTTCCTTTCTTTACGTGCCCCGTGTTTTTACCTTTTGAAATCGGACATCTAGGTCTTTCTGGCTGAACTTACGATATTAGCTCAGTATTCACTGGTAATACCCGGATATATAGTATTACTCCAATCAATTTTAGTATTCGCCAGCTCCTATCTCATTATTGTCCCACTCGAACACAGAAACATACAGTGCCAATTGTGGTTAGCCCTCAAACACTCTATATATGCAGTGGGAGTTAAATGGGTATATATTTCATGAAACCACCTGGAACACTCGTCATATTACATTTGTTCCTCAACAGTGAGAGAACAATCGCACTGTTGTTATTGATGAGTACAGTCTAACATTACAGGGAAATTCACGCAATGATTCTCTATACATCTGAAATATCGGATTCAGGCTATAAAAAGGCAAAATATCCAGTAGACCGACAGAAAAAACAAAAGTAAGCATGATTCTAGAAGGTGGAAGGAAATAAATAAAAACATAGTAAACGAACTACAAAAATATCTGAACTTTAACCAACATAACTGGGGTTAAACTAGACTGAATATGATTGCGGCCTTATAAACACACAAAAGTAATGGTCAGAGTTCAAATGGTTCAAATGGTTGAGAACGGAATAAAAGAAGCTTTCGCTTAACGGGCTTCCGTGTCTAGTAGCAGTGGATCACCAATACCTCCAGGCAAGAACCTAGGTATATTAACGATAATAGAGGAAAAAAGAATTTGATAAATCAAAATAATATGTTATTCTTAGTCTTTAGGAATAGGTCGTTTCCTCTTAAAGGACTCCTGGGAGGTCGCTTGGACTAGCTCAGTCGGCAGCGAATTCCAGCATTTGACAACTCTTACGGAGTAGAAGTTGTGTCTGCAGTCTGTTCTGCTATGTTGGGTCTCCAGTTTCTGGGTGTTACCTCTTAGGTTAGTGTTGTGACTAAGCTTAAGAAGATGTTTCAGGGGATGACCAGAAGTATTAAGGATACTGTAAGTTATAAGAAGGTCACCTCTAAGACGGTTTTACTCTAACGGGTAAAGGTTAAGTGATTGGAAGCGCTCTTCATAAGGTTTGAATTTGAGTCCCCGATGTGATTTCGTGGCTCGACGTTGGATCGTTCTAGAGTGTCCTTATCCTTTTGGAGGGAGGGAGAAAATACTATGTTTCCGTACTCTAAATAAGGGCCAAATAATACTGTTGAAGATTATGTGGAAAGTTCTACCGTCAAGCTGGCCAAAAATGCTCTTCAGTGTTATCAGTGCAAGGTTTGATTGAAGGGCGTTTTTGTCACAGTTAGCGTACGACTTCAGGTCGTAGGGTACCAACACTCCTAAATCTTTTTCAACTTGGGATACTTCTAGTGAGGTGTTTCCTAAGTTGCAACTATAGTCCGCAACATGTCGCAGATGGACTACTGTGCGCTTTAGAGTGTTGAAGGTAAGTTCTGTTATGACTTGACCTAGCCGTCGCCAATTTGTTATGTTTTTGATCTAGGCTGTGGCCAATTGCTATGACTTGATCAAGGTCGTCGCTGATTCGTTATGACCTTACGAATTTAACAAGGACGTAATTCGCGTAAATTATCCACCAATAGAATACGCCTTCTACGACCTTCACACTATGACAATGACGTTCGATTAATATGAGTAATCTAGCGTCCTTATTGGTCCTTATCCGCCTAACCCGTCCACTTGAGTCCAAAATACCAATAGCAGCTGCTGTAATGCGAATCGTTTATTTCAAACATACTTTGTCTATATACCAAACAGGCAGACCACACCACACCATAAAATAGAAAATAATATTTGTACAAAATCAAGCCAAACGTGGCTGGGAGCGTGGGAGACAATACTCAATAAACCGAGTATAATTTAGGAACAATAAATCATATAATAATAATCAATAGGTCAAAATGAAGCTAGTAATAAGATGATTATAGACATAGATAATCCAGTTACTGAATAGTTATACCATAGGAATATAAATAGATTAATAGTCTAATAAGAGGTCCCGTAAGTTATCAGTACTTACTTTTTTCCTAGTATATAACACCTCCCTTTTTTTTAAGCATCACGGATAATAACGATCCTTGGGATTTATTTTTATACGATTAGGTTTCCGCCTGATGCGCTGCGACCGCCTTGGGAGTGTTGTACACGTCTTCTTTTTATTCGGGTCCTTTTTAATTTCATTATCCGACTCGGTTAATATATTTAATGGTATATCACGCTTTCTGTCACTTCCTATCTCCCACTCCTGTCTGGTCGGCTGTATCTGGTTTGCATGTCGTACCCATATCTTTTGTCCAACTTTCACTTCATGAATAACTTTCCCTTTTCTTCGGACTATGATGCCAACTTTCCAGGTTGGCTTTACTCCCTGGAAATCTCTTGCCATTACTGCTTGTCCCACATTAAACCTTCTGGGTAAGGCACCATGCCTTTTGTTGAACTGCCGTTCCATTCGTTTATTCTTGAGGAGACTGATTTCAGGTTTTGGCTTCATTTGTTCCATAGGTATTCTAATCTTTCTCCCAAAAATTACTTCTGCCGGGCTTTCTTGACTATTTGTTGCTGGGTTGGGAGTTGCGCGGTAGCTTAGTAAAAATCGTTGAATTATATCTTCTTCCAATGATATCGTTGCAATAATAGAATCTTCGTTTTCCTGCTTCTGATTCTCAATTAATCGAGATAAAACATCAGCTTGTCCAAACTTTTCAGTTGATTTATATAGAATTCGGAAATCATAAGCAAGTAGTGTAATAGCCCAGCGTTGTAATCGATTAGCTGTATATGCAGGGATACCTGACTTCGATCCAAATATAGATAAAAGCGGCTTGTGATCTGTTAGAAGAGTAAATCGACGTCCATAAATCATTTTATGAAATTTCTTTACTGCAAAAACTATAGCTAATCCTTCTTTTTCAATCTGACTATATTTTCGTTCAGCTGGGATAAGTGTTCGGGATACATGAGCAATTGGTTTCTCTTTACCATCAGGAAAACGATGACTGATAACAGCCCCAATTCCATAGTTGGAAGCATCAGCGGCAACAATTATTTCAAGATTAGGATTGTAGTGAGTCAGCAATAGTTTAGAAGATAAAATCCTTTTTATTTCGTCGAAAGAATATTGGCATTCTTTTGTCCAGTGCCATTTTGCATTAGCCATCAAAAGTTGATTTAACGGGTGTCTCAATTTATACATCTGGGGTACGAACATACTATAATATCCAATCATCCCCAAGAATGAACGGAGAGTTGTAACATCAGTTGGTGTGGGCATATTTTTGATGGCATTTATATTCTCTGGATCTGGCCGGCGACCATCTTTATCAAATATATATCCAAGATATTTAACAGAATCCAGCATAAATTGACACTTTTCTTTTTGTAATTGAAAACCGGCTTGTGATATTCTGTTAAACACTACGTCTAACCGACTCATTAGTTCGTGAGCAGAAGAGGCAACAACTATAATATCGTCCAAATAAACTGCTACACCTTCAAGGTTAGACAACATGGTATCCATAATCTGTTGGAAAATTGCTGGAGCTGGTTTTACGCCAAAAGGTAATCGGCTAAACTGGTAAAGTCCACGGTGGGTATTAATGGTTAATAGCTCCCTCGAATCTTCGTCAACTTCTACTTGTAAATAAGCTTCAGATAAATCAAGTTTGGAAAAGTAACGTCCACCGTTTAGATTAATAAAAAAAACTTCTGGCAAGGGAAGTGGATATGAGTGATTTTGTAAAGCATCGTTTAATCCTGTTGAAAAGTCTGAACACAGGCGAATAGTTCCATTTGCTTTCTGCACTACTACTATTGGTGCTGCCCATGCTGAATAATTAACTGGTTGTATTACACCCAGTTTCTCTAATCGATCTAATTCCTTGTCAACTTTATCGGTGGCTGCATACGGGACTTGGCGTTTTGGACAAAAAACAGGTTTTACATCCTGTCGTAAATATAACTTTGCCTTTCCAATGGTACAGCATCCCAATTTGTTCTGGAACAACTTCTTGTGTTTCTGTAAGAGGTCTTCTATCGTTATGGCTGTCTTAGTTACATGAACCATGGGTAGATCTCTAGGACTATTTGTGCACTTCATCATGCATATTTCACTCAATGGTACATCCCATAGGTTTAGTCTATCTATCCAATCTATTCCAATAAGGTCTAAGTCATGCCTGTTCGTTAAATAGCAATTCCCTGTGAAGTAGATATCTCGAAATTCAACAGAGCATTTTATAATTCCAACAAGCTTTAAAATATCTCCGGATGCATTTCGTGCAGTATGCTCAGTAGGTAATACTTGTGGATAACCAATTAAATTCCATGTTCGTTTAGAGATCAATGTGATATCTGACGCTGTATCCAATTGTAATCGGACATGAACACCATTAACCAATAATTCCACATACCTTCTTTTATCTGCCATACTTAGAGCTCGTGTAGAATATATACTGTTAATATATTTGTTTTGAAACTGGTGAGGACGCTTCGTAGGCTTTGATCTCAAATTTTCTCTAGTCCGGCAAACTGATTCTTTATGACCAAGTTTATTGCACACCGTGCATCTATGATTTCTAAATCTGCAAAATCTTGAAAAGTGCCATGCGCAAAATACCAACATTTCGTCGAAGGTTTAGGAATTTTCGTGTGATGTTTATAGCTTTTGGCACTCTTTTGTCGTTGGCCTGTCTTAATAGCATGAACAGAATGATTAGATGGTGCAGCACTTTTGGTTTCTAACATAGCCGAATCCTGTTTCAAGTTTATTAATCGTTGACACTCACCAGTAACGGTTTGTTGCGTCATTTCTTCGTCATGTTCCATATGAGATAATAACTTCATGCGAACATCAGCATCGCTGGGAGAATTAAGACCAGAAATAAATAATAAGCACTTAAATTGATCACTGGTTAACACATTTAATTTAAATCGTTCCGCTTGTAAATTTACTCTTCCGGCATACGTAGTATAATCTTCATCAGCTTCTCTAGTCAACTGGAGACAATTATACCGGATACGAAATAGAGACATCTGTTCAGAAAACATTTTATTTAAAATGTTAACAGTTTCATGGAAACTAATCTCTCGTGGATGTTTAGGCAGGATATGGTTTGTATACTTCTGATGCTCGTCAGGACCAAGTTTCTGTAAGAGCGACCAGACTTTCTTTGTGTCCTCCATAGCAGCAAATTCTACTCGAAAAATATCTTCAACTCTGCCAAACCATGCTTCAAAAGTGTGACCGCTGTCTGCATCGAAAATAAATTCTGGAATTGGATTAAGATATGACTCCATGCTTTTATGTTCTGGAATATCTTGCTGAATAGACATTTTCTCCAAAAGTGCTTCCAGGAGTTGTTGTTGACAAGCTAACATCTGTTGCTGCTGCTGCTGCAATATTAACTGTAGCTGTTCTGGGGAAATTGACATTTTTTTTAATGAGAATAATAATAATAAATCCAAAGAAAAGAACACCGGCAATTATTATGGATTATTTAATTCCAAAATGACGTCACCTACTGCTGTATTTTTTTCCAGAATCCCCGTCGCCAATTTGTTATGACTTGACCTAGCCGTCGCCAATTTGTTATGACTTGACCTAGCCGTCGCCAATTTGTTATGTTTTTGATCTAGGCTGTGGCCAATTGCTATGACTTGATCAAGGTCGTCGCTGATTCGTTATGACCTTACGAATTTAACAAGGACGTAATTCGCGTAAATTATCCACCAATAGAATACGCCTTCTACGACCTTCACACTATGACAATGACGTTCGATTAATATGAGTAATCTAGCGTCCTTATTGGTCCTTATCCGCCTAACCCGTCCACTTGAGTCCAAAATACCAATAGCAGCTGCTGTAATGCGAATCGTTTATTTCAAACATACTTTGTCTATATACCAAACAGGCAGACCACACCACACCATAAAATAGAAAATAATATTTGTACAAAATCAAGCCAAACGTGGCTGGGAGCGTGGGAGACAATACTCAATAAACCGAGTATAATTTAGGAACAATAAATCATATAATAATAATCAATAGGTCAAAATGAAGCTAGTAATAAGATGATTATAGACATAGATAATCCAGTTACTGAATAGTTATACCATAGGAATATAAATAGATTAATAGTCTAATAAGAGGTCCCGTAAGTTATCAGTACTTACTTTTTTCCTAGTATATAACAAGTTCGTTGTCGTCTGCCCGACTTTGAAGTCAAGTCAGATCAGCCTGAAGTGGCAGTATATCCCCTTGGTTTCGTATCTCTCCCCAAAGTTTCACATCATCAGCAAAAGGCAATAAGTCACATGAAACTTGTTTTGGAAGACCGTTAATGTAAATCAAGAAGAGAAGTCCTAGTGTTGAGCTCTGGGGGACCCCACTAATACATTCCATAGCCTGAGGGAGAGTGAAGTTAACCCTGACCTTAAAATGTCGGTTTTCTAGATATGAAGTGAGCCAGTCAGTCAGAGGGCTTCGACACTCAATCGTCTAAGCTTATTGATAAGACACATGTGGTTGACCCTATCAAAAGCTTTTGAGAAATCAAGGTAAATGACGTCAACCTTCCCCTTGCGATCAAGGGTGGTTGTCCATCTATCCACGCAGTCAGCAGGTTGGCCGTACAAGAATGACCCTCTCTGTTGAGGTGAGAAGAACTTTAGGGATATTAAATATTCTTGTATAACGTCGTACATTAGATTCTCCATAATTTTAGAAGGTATGGAGAGAATGGCCACTTGTCGGTAGCTTAAGGGTTCACTGCGTCGACCTCCTTTGAAAATTGGTGCGATGTGATCCAGCTTCCAAATTTTCGGCAGTTTGCCCCGGTTTGGCGAGTGTGAGAACATCACGCTAAGTGGTGATGCTAGGATTGAAGCTGCTTCCCTCAATATAGAAGAGTGAACCATATCCGGACCGAGAGGAGTGTCTTTTCTTATATGCTGCAGTTTACGGAGCACCAGGTCAGCGCCCAGGTCCACTTCGGAAAGTCCTGTACAGGTGCAGGTGAAGCTTTCGTCAGCATAGTTGATATGGGTCGGCTGGAATGCTTGGGAGTATTGTTCAGCCAAAAGATTCGCGGCATCACCGTCGTAATTGGTCGGACCATTAGGACCTAGCAGTTGGGAAACTCCAGTTTTGCCTTGTCGAAGGGAAGCTGCATAACGGGATAAGCTTTTCGGATTGGAGACAAATTCATCGATAAACTTGGTCTGGTACTGAAGCCTGTCTTCTCTTATTGCCTTTGAGCATATGTTCCTCATATGTTTGTATTGCCTGTATGCGCCGTTATTGCCAGTTCGTTTATATTCGGCCCAATGGTGTCTTTTGCGGCTTAGCAAACGACGAGTGAGGTTCTTAATGATTGTAAGCCGTTTGTAGCTTTTTGGGACCATTTGAGGAACTGAATGTTCAGTAACACATAAGAGTTGTCACCTCCAATGTAGATATGGATTTACTTGGCGGCCTGCTTAAACATCTGGGCTACCTGTTTCCCGTCATCTATATATTTCAACAAGTTATCTAATATTGTTTGTTTTAATACATCATTATGGCTATTAAGCACACAACCTATTCCGGTACGTTTCTGAAAACTGTACAACCTTTCGCTGTAAAGGTTACAAAAGGCCTAACCAGAAATATCGTGTTTGCTGGGAACATGCAGCAAAAAAAATACATTATTCATATGTCGATTGACTGAACTGCTGACATCTAACTGGCGATCACTGAATATTTATCATCAGGAGCAACGAAGAAATAAGAAACGTAAACATGTTGAAATACTTTATGCTGAGAATTCGATTTTGTACCAAATAATATAATATTGAATAAAGCTACTAATAATAATAATAAATAATAATAATATGTTCCGCGAAGTTGATTCTAGGAAGCTTAAACTCCCTTAGAATCAGGATCTGAGAGAATCCAAGACGCGTAGAGCGGGTTAATCTTCCCAGCAAACGATTGTCATACTCGATGCCGGCAGTGGGCTTCCAGTAGATGACCCCAACTAGACACCTCGAGGTGGCATACTATCTTACTGAGCACCATACTGATTCATCAAGATTGAGAAACTCTTGGTTGTGAGGTTGGGGCGCCTCCAGGCATGATCGTATGTTTAATGCTACCCCGCCCCCCATTCCAATTTTCGTTGCGAAGTAAAGACATTCCAGGTATTGCTAACTCCTGGTTCGTAAACTGAGACGATATCCAAGTTTCGGATATTTCTATCAGATGAGCATCATTAGCGTTGCTAAGTTCACGTAGATCATCCGTTTTGTTTGTCAGACTCGCGGCGTTCATGTATAAGCAATTTATACTTTCAATTTGGAACGCGTGAGCTACTTCCTGTGTGTCTATATGAGCCGTGCGTGAGTGGACAGGTAGCCTACCTACACAATGTTTACTGAGTTGGTAATCCATGTCCTTTACAGGTTTTTTTATGATCAAGACAGTCCAGAAGTGGAAATGCCAGCTCCAGCTTGCGTTTGTGCTTAATCCTGCTGTCGTGTGGCCTATCCGGATGCATATAGATGCTAGTTGGCAACCGTCGTCTATTCGCTCGAAATGCTTCCAGAAATGCAGCCGCCATATGGGAGGAGGGGGAGGTTATCTCTAATAGCCGGGGTCTGGAGTCTCCGTCTTTCTTGGCTAGTCGCGTCACCTGTTGGGTCAGTATGTTTTTGAGCTTCAAGGAATGCTTAATGAATTTCCATTCCCGAATATCAGAGTTTGCTTGAGTTGGGTCCATATTTTCCGGTACACCTTGCTCAATGATATTTCTTGCGCGGAAAAACGCCTCGCGAGATTCGTTAGGGATTTTCCGGATGATATTTAGTTCAGAATACGGTATGTCGGGCAGTATTCTTACGTTCCCATCAGATTTCAGTGAGTGACTCGCTAGCAAGACGTCCTCTACGTTGGAAGCATTCTTAAGTGTAACACGAAGCAGCCTCCGGTGGTTTTGGTGGTTAGAGTCCTTCCCCTGAGTGAGCCGTGCGACCATCAAAGGCTCTATTCTAGGGAGTTCAAGCCTCTTGTTCAATTCTCCCCAGGGTACTTATCATTTTTGTCCTGCATACTGAGAGGAAGGTCAGGGTTGTCAATAAGGTTCATGATTATGACAGAGTCGTCAAGATCCGTAATTGATTTCCTAGGTTTTCCAGGGCGTCTAGGTTCAGTACCTTGTTGTTTGGATGTCGAAACGCGTTTTCGATTCCTAGGCTCGGTGATGACCGGGCGGACAGTCTTGGGGGTAGACTGTGCTGCCAAGTCACCAATTGATTTCTGCACAGTACTTATGATGTTCGGCTTCGGCGGTGACGCTTGGTCCTTTCAGCCCCTATTAACGCGGGTCCAACCACCTACAGGGTTTTGGGGAACCACTGTTTCATTCAAGGACTCTTCCCTGGGGGACCCAAGTTTACTGAGGTAGTCGATCACCGTCGATGTTAAGATGGTACTGAGATTCAGCACGTCATCACTCGTGCATTTACCTGCACCGTCGATAGTCGACCTGTCGATGTTCCTTTTCTTGTTTGCACTTCGCGTTCCGGTTTTGCTACCCGTCGTGATACTGTCATTTACCAAGTTTTTAGACAGCTTGTTCCTCAAACCTGTTAGTAAGGCAATGATGGTACCCAGCATAACTACGGTATCAGTGTTGCACGTAACACATACCCACCTATGATCAGACTTGCTGAGTCTGCTATAGGCTGTTGCTGTTAGATCTGTGTACTCTTCGTGGAACCAACCTTTACAGTTGTCACATTGCATGCATATAACAGCATAACGGCAACCAGGTGTTTTGCATGAATTTCTCATGGCTAATGATATAGACTGTCTTATAAATACAAGCAGTAAGTCCAGGACCGTTAGAAGAAACACAGTATACAATACGGGCAAAAATGGATAAAAACAGTTTACGATAAGCTAAAAACTAGCCTTTACGTGAAAACTAAAAAAACCGATAGTGAGATGAGGCAAAACCACAGTTAACTACTAAGTTGAATGAAACTCAAAAAAGTAATCTACCGAACGTATAGCTCAAAATAGATTCTTTAGATCGGAAATGGTACTTTTGTTGCGTAAGAACACAGAAAAAGTTTGAGAAATGCAAATCAAGTTAGGACTAGACTTCCCGTTCATTGATAACAGGTATGAAAATTACTGCTGCTACCAAATATCAAACTTAGTTCGTGAGTTAAGAATAAGAATAGAGTAACCAAGAGATCGATAGAATAAACTTTGGTTTCTCGTTTAGCTTTTTAAGAAAACACCAACACAACTAATTAAGGCCGCGACACTTGACGCATGCGCTACGGCATGGCGTTTAAGGGCGTCTCGCTTATGCACAAGTTGGGTAAGCATCTTAATTCTTCTACTGTACTGTTAAGCCGGTGCCTCAAAGTTTAATTTTAGGAATTTTTACACTTCAGTATCATTACTGAAAGACTACTACAGTATATTAGGAGTCAGCAAATCAGCTAGTCAGTCTGAAATTAAAAAAGCTTATTACCAGGTTAGTATCTAAGTGCTTCCATATTGTTTCCAGCTAGCCAAAAAGTATCATCCAGATGTTAATAAGAACGACAAGTCGGCGGCACAGAAGTTTCAGGAAGTTAGTGAAGCATATGAAGTAGGCTTCGCGAACTTCATTCTCACTCAGTGTTAGGTTCTAGGAGATGAAAATAAGCGAAACCAGTATGACAAGTTCGGGTCAGCATCAACGCAAAACAACTTCGGAGGTGGTCAGTCACATGGTTTTGAGTTTCACTCCAACATAAACCCTGAGGAATTGTTCCGGCGTATATTTCGTGATAGTGAATTCGTCTTCAATGAATGGTCTTCTGGTGATAAGGGCTTCGCAGAATCAATATTTGGGTCTGATGCAACTAAGGAGATTCCCATTAATCTTACTTTTGAACAGGTATGTATCGACATTGGCTATATAGCAAATTACCGGAAACTCATGTTCGTATTAGACTTTCAAGCACCAATTAAACAAATTACATGACTGAATTTCCTAAAGCAAATTGAGTCTTAAGCATACGTTGTAACTCAATGGGTTGGCTCCGGCACTTGCAAATGCGGGAGACTTTTTAGTTGGTAAACGGTGAGACTAATTTATGGATGACGCTTGGGCGATGCCTGAGTGACCTTGAGAAAGTTCGCTTACTGAGATCAAAAAAGATTATTGATTAATATGAAAATCTGGAAACAGGATTCAGAGTTATGTATTAAAGTAAGGGATTTTATAACGAAATGACATCAACTTTGATGACAAATTGCTATTTAACTATATGTAGGGAGCAGTTTCTCACCGAAACCTAATATATTATATGGTCAGTTTACGAAGTATAGTCTCTTTGGGTCTACATTATCCATATCTCCACGAATAGTAGCTGCAACATGTATAGTTATTAACTTACACTTACATCAACCTTTATCCCAATCAGCATTTATCGACGAGTCTTTTTCCGAGCACAGGTTTATGCTCTCAAATTTTGGCCAAACTACAAACTGATCTCAATACTTTACTGTCTAGCAAAAGTATGTGAATTTATATTCGAACCAGCTATTCACCGTTTGTGAGTGCTTTGACCATTAAGCTATTGTTTCACTAGATACTTGGGAGTAAGTTGTGAAGCAAGGACAAGTAAAAGCTTAATTTGAGCGGTGCACAGTAGTGTGTGCGAAATTCCTGACTTTTATTGACTTCAAGTCAGGTTATTCTTATATGACTAAATAATTCAGTATCATTGGGGATACATTCGTTGACCTTTACGGTCGGGTCATGAGCTAACATTCATAATATTGTCTATTTCTGATCATTATCTGCGTCACTTTGGTCCCGCGTTTATTTCTTCCAATATTTCTAACCTGAACGATTTTTCGACAGTTCATGGCACTACATACTTATTACAGTCTTCCGATGGGTCATAACGACTTGATTATTTACTTCAAATATTCCAGGTCGTCTAACGTTGTAGACATTCTTTAATCACTTAGGATCCCTTATTATAAACTCAACTAAATATTATCCAAATATTCAAATTCACAGGCTGCTCGTGGTGTAAATAAGGAGATCAGTGTCAATATGGTGACTAATTGCCCACACTGTCAAGGCTCACGTGCTGAACCTGGGACAGATAAGTCCACTTGTCCAAGTTGTCGTGGAACAGGAACTGAGAACATGAATACTGGACCGTTTTTGCTTCGGAGTGTTTGTAGGCGATGCCATGGCACCGGCACCATTATTCGAAATCCTTGTCGAGAATGCGAAGGTAAAGGTAGGATTGTCGGACGTAAACGAGTCAATGTATCCATCCCTGCAGGTAATTGTCTCATAATTTTTTCACTACTCTGGATATTTTCTATTTTTGCCTTACTGTGTGCGAGAATGAATATTTTGTTAGTCACTTTCCGTTTTTCATCGATACTATTTGAATGTGTCATTAATCGTGTCTGTATATATTCGGGGATGTAGAGTTTGTGTTGATATTTACATGATTTTCTGACTCGGACTGAAACGTAAAGTTCTCATCCGTTAAGAACGAAATTTCCTTGCTTTTTAGTTTGAAGACTGTGATTTTAACCTGCAGGTTCGAACACCGCTTCACCGGATCAGACGCTTTATAGTCCTACTGTACTTCGCAATCTAAGTGTGACACAAAGTGCGGTTCATGAACCTGCGTTTGAGAAAGGAGTTAAACTAATATTTGTTCCTTCATAGTTGAAATCATGAGTCAATTGAAGCTAGACCACCAAGGAAAACCTGGAAGCACTGGACGACCGTTTCGTCTTGTTGTGGGACTCCTCAGCAGTGCGCATCCACAATTTCGCCTCTCGAGATTCGAACCCAGGACCTAGCTGTGCTTTTTGGTTTTCCTTGGTGGTCTAGCTTCATTTGACGCGTGCTTTCAACTATGAAAATACTGAAATCTTCACAAAACCCCTTCTGATTTGCTCCTTCTTTGAAATCAGCCCATATTGGTTTATAGCTTTTAAGTCAACCTTCAGTTGTTTTAATTCACTCATCTTTTCCATTCATGTCTCTAGGGGTAGAAGATGGTCAGGTTTTGCGAATGTCCGTTGGTAACGACGGTCTGCGTAATAACGAAATATTTCTGCAAATTCGTGTGGAGAAAAGCCGACATTTTCGTCGTGAAGGTGCGGACATACACTCAGACATCACTGTTTCACTTTCCCAAGCTGCTTTAGGTGGCAAAATGCGGGTACAGGGAATTTATGAAAATATGCTTATAACTGTAAGTAATTTATAATATCTAAAATATCTTGTTTACTATTCTGTTCATCCTCGTTTATCTGACGCCATGAAATGGAATTTCTTTCCAAACTTATAACATGTGTCTTTATGAGAACTTTAGCATAGTGTATATTTTTGTCACAATATGATATCCGGAAGTGTCACAATACTGGATAACTGTATCGTAATGAAATGGAAGAGAGCATATCGTATAAGAACAAAATGATGAGTATTGATTGACACAGTTCATATTAACCTTAGATATTTTGTTCATTCCAAAGAAGCATTTCTCCATTTACTAAGTACGGTAAAACCATTAAATGAATTACTTAGGGCGCGCGTTTCATACAACTCGAGACTCGTTAACTGGGTGTACCTGCACCTCAGTTGATGTTCAATCATCGATTCCAACATATTACCTCTTGCTTCAAACGTCAATGCGTTATCCTTTTAGCTATTGAGTCCAAATAGCTACTCACTTGTGCAATGGGTGCGAACTTTGATGTAATTTGTAGTGATTGGATTATTCCGTTGATAATATTGTGACTGAATTTTGACCAGTCCCAGTCGAGATATATGCATCCTATGCGGATTGCTTCGATGTACTAATTATCTCACATGTTTGTAAAGAATATATGAACTGTGGCTATATGAATAGTTATCTGGACTCAGTAGCTAAGTGAATAATTCATTGACTTTTTAAGCGAAAGAGACTTGGTTAGAATCCTGGAGTAAACATCAACTGCGAGACGCAGACACATCCAGTTAACAAGTCCCAAACCGTACAAAACGCGTATCTTTCATATTTTTAGTTTCCCACCACTGTAAGATTAAAATTGCTTCATATGTCTTTCTTCCTGTACTATATCCTTATATACAACCTTCCTTTTATATATTACCACCGCTAAATTAACTACTTCTATGAATTTGGTATTCATCTTGTTGTGCTAATAAGGTATGGCAACTTGGACAGATGCATATATGTGCCTGGTCATACGTCGTAGCTGACTGACTACTGTCGGTTTTCTTATTCCAGTTGTGTGATTATCGTAACCATTAGTTAAAGACTTTGAGTGACACAACTCAAAATCTTTTTCAATGGCGTCGATGCATCCAATCTTTGTTTTTCCCTTAATTCCATGCTTCCGGATTCCTCATAATTTTCTTTATTTCACCAATTTATATTTTCTGTATTTTCCCTTAGGTCCTAAGTTCATAAATTTCTCATAATCTCTTCATTCCACTAATTTGTATTTATTTGAATTGTATTTTCACCGTTTAATTTTTATATTACTATTAATACTTTTACTACCTCTACTACTCTGAAATTTTCACTAACGATTTCATCTCGCTGTGCTAATGCGTTATGGCAGTTCGAACCTATGTATATACGTACCAGATTTGACGTTGCGTTTAGCTGACCGGTTGACCTCAATTATGCAACTAAGAGCGATAAATTCACGATTTCACACAGTATAAGTAAAATCTAGCTCAGTCGTCACTGCACGGACTTCTGAACCATATTTGGTAATAATAATCCGGTCATCTTCATATTCATTTTTAGATTCCGGCTGGATCTTGCAGTGATGATAGGATTCGATTGCCAGGTAAAGGGATTAGTCGGATCAATGGATATGGATATGGGGATCATTATATACATATTCATATTCAAGCTCCTAAGTAAGTTCCAAACTATTACATAAATAATCACTACTTCTCAGGAAGTAAACTAAAACGATAAACAATTAGTTATGCGTTGTTTTATCATAAAACGACGCAACTTTTTTATGGAAATCATGATAAGTTACGTAAGGATAAATTAATATTTTATGTCACATACTTTGTTCAACCAATCACTGAAAACCAGTAGGCACTGTGTAGTTGTTTCGTCTTATTAAGGAACTCCTCGACAGTCTTGATCCAACGACGTACCAGGGATCGAACCCATGACCTTCTAGCCTCGTAGTAAGCGTTTTACTTTAAAACCACTGAGTTCACATTCAATGGTTCACATTTCTAACTACAGTCACCTCACGATATTAGGTAACCATCAACCATTGCAATTGGTGGTAGATCGTTGAATTCCCAATTTACATCACGGATTCAACCGTCTTCATAACAATTCTATACAAATAAGAATACAAATCAAATTTTTTTCAGTAAGAAACTATCCAATTGAATGATCTGCGGTAAAAAAAGAGTACTCAAAAGCGACTTCGATTACACTAAACTCTGTGTCATTTATGTTTGACTTAGTTGAACTTACTGAATGCAATTGGTGTACACTATGTACTAATCAACAATGTGATTTCTGATTCAATCACAAAATGTTATATTTGCTCTATTTCTCACTAACGAAATACTGAAGTGGAATATTTTCCTAGCTATCATTTTCTATAGCTGTTATTAAATAAAATTATCGTTTGGATTGTTAGATTTTCAACAATAATTCACTTGTTTTTTATTATTTCTGGTTTAAAATTTTAAGAAAAAATAATTTTAGGGATAATAAAGCGTACTGTTGATATATTTTTTTAAGTTAATCAACTTTTTCAGTATGTTATTCAGTTGTGTTTATTACTGTTACTCTGTCATATCCTATTGGCAGATAAAGTGTTCATTCATCAGTAGATAAATGTTTAATGTGTTCAATGGTTATGTGAAAGACGTGGCATAAATTTTTGTTACCAAAATAAAAGTATTATTTAATTTAAAGTCGAAATAAATTAGGCTTTCTTTTTCAAATTTTCCATTTAGGAAATCTTAAATTACATATAACATTTGCTTCATAAAATTCATATTACTGATAACATTTTTAAAACTCATCTACTCGTCACTTGTCTTGAATTTGTTCTCGACTTTTATTGTCTGATACGAAAACCAGGTAGTTTTTAAATGTTTGAAGTTCAAGTTCCCGTATGTAAATGGTAGTTCAGTTGATTTGTACCATATTCGTTCTTGTTTATTTCCTTGATATTTTTCACTTTAGTTTTATTAAATTATAGCTATAAGTGTACCTTAGTATGCACAGATGAAATGTCCATTAAACAGTAGTTTGTGATACAAAACATTCTACACACATATCCCAACATAATTTAGTTTGGGCATATTGACGTTTATGATTTTATATGTATCGATTCTTGTAGGAAACTAACTGATCTTCAACGCGCCCTTCTCCTAGCCTATG
Organism: Schistosoma mansoni; assembly: GCF_000237925.1. Lineage (NCBI taxonomy): Eukaryota > Metazoa > Platyhelminthes > Trematoda > Strigeidida > Schistosomatidae > Schistosoma > Schistosoma mansoni. The sequence goes on from NW_017386068.1 coordinate 240,956, forward strand.
CCGAGACAGAAAATAACGTGACTGGTTCAGTTGAAGGCGTAACGTCGACCGACAAACGTGAGTTATGTGATTTAAATTGCACTTTATTATGCTATGCATGTATGCTTTTAGTTAGTGTTGAAACTCTGTTGCACTTTTGCAAGCCAAGATAAAACAAGTTTATTATTTATTTATATAAACATAAATATTGGTACAAGGGGGGCACCAGATTCATATGTGCCACACAAATCTCCTTTGATTTGTGTGAGGGCTGTTTTACTGCCCAGATGCCCAAACTGAAGCAAGCGGTTTTCTTAGGCGCCCGCATCCGGAGCCTTTGACCTAAAGGTGTGATCCACAAGGCAGTGGAGCATCGTAAGGAGATGCAGTTTCATGGTAGCCGGTGACCAACGATTGATCCATACGCCGTTTGTTCCCTCAGGATACTGGAGCCCATGTGCACCATTGGTTTGAAATCAGCGTTTTCCAACTCCCCTAGGTGGACTTTCTCTGTCCACTAACGCGGTTGAAGTTCCGGACAATCGATTTTCGTCCTCCCGATTTCGTAAACAACAGTAATGCCAGGAGAAGGCAATGAGCAGGACTTCCCTGGCAGAGGCTATATACGCGTAGCCATGTGAGTAAGTCTTGTCAGTGAATTTTTACATTGTATTACTAACTTTCATGTAAAAACATTGTGTATTTGGTTTGTAATCATTAAATTCGTTAGAATTACATTCCATATCCTTCAAGTTGATCATGAGTTTCATTGTTATTTAAAACCTAATTTTTAATATGTCATAATCGTTGATTACTTCCCGTAATATAATACTTATTGTTTTCAACATCATTTTTGATTTGACCAAGCGTCATATTAATTATATGCTTCGTGACACTTTGGTTACTGATGTCTATCCATTTCATTACCTTCAAGTTATATTTCGGTAAACCAGAATTATTCTTTATGCATTCATTTATCATAAAAACGATATAATGCACAGCTTCCAAACTGTTGTTTACTGGTGAGATGTTAAGTTTCTTTCGTTTTTGAGTTCTATGGGTTGCTTTATTTTATAGACACTAATTTCACTTCTAATATATGTATATATCCGACGAGGGTATCATCTACTAAACTCTAGATGTATTTTTGTCTCAATGCTATCGTTCGCCTTCATATTATGGTCAGTTAGGCTGTTTAAAGTCCTAATTTCTCCATAAAAATCTGTAAATCTTATAACTCCTATAATCTTGTTTTTGTTTCATACTAAGAAAACTGAATTTATTTCCCTGGAAATCGACTTATTTTGTCTGCCTAAGACTACTAGTAAAAGTTTATTTATCCTTTAATCTTCGTTAACATATCTTTTCAAAATTATTTAAAAAAATATAACTACTTATTTATATAATTTAGGTGAAAAATCACGGTTAATTACCATTCATTTTAAATCCGTTAAGTATTGATGCGATCATTTATTCAGATGGTTGACATCTAAAATATTAATTGTACTGTCACTTTAAAGGTAAATACTATCTATCCTGTAAAAAAATGCCACGAAATTAATTTCCATTTATTAAGTTTTATATTAATTTAAAAGGTAATGTTAATATTGAACATCTTGAACCAAATTCTTTTTAGAATAAATAATAAATATATTTTTTGTAATATCCCAATGAGTAGGATTATTTTATAAACTTTAGGGAATAATTTAATATGAAGTCTAATTTCGAGTTTCATGAATTATAATTATCGTTAATAGGTAAGCACAATGATACTCATAATAGCCAATATCCAGTTTAAATTGAAATTAATTATTTCATGTGGTGTTGTGTTATTAAATTACCATATGAACTATTTGATTATTTGTGACTATACGAGATCTTATTTTTAAATAAGGATATGAAATTCTGTTGTGTTGCTCAGTCGTCCATATCTGAAACTGACATGTACTCTTTTGATAAGTGAATGTAACTAAATATTTGAGTGAGGAAACCAAGAATAAATAGGAAACCTTTACTAGTCAGCCATGATCAAGATTCACTAATTAATGTAGATATGTATCCCTCGGGGAATTAAGCCAAATTTTCAATCCATAGCGTATCTGTCTTCCTCGAATAATGAAGCCAAATCTTGACCAATCGCGCGCATGAACATGTATTAAGTTACTAACATACATTAATTAGCTTGGACCATTTCTGTGACTACGCTGTAGTTTGTGAATAATTATAGCGTTTTCCACCTCATCGCACGTACACTACCTCAACCGATTTTGAGCTCTATCAACTGTATTTAGGCATTGACTTAGGTTTCTACTCAGACCATAACTCAGAAATACGCACAGAATATAAGTTGATGGTTTCATAAATTTTTGTAATATCTTGATCTGAAAAAGTGTAATCCTTGTTTTCTCTTGCCCTGCCACATATATAATGGTTCCATCCTTTGTTTGCGGAAAAATATTTATATGTTGCCCTTACATTCTTTCTATTATTGGCAAACAAAGCAACTAATTAACACCAATTTCATGTAAGATATAACCAGATAATGATATCTTAACCTAGACTTTGGAATAAACTGACATCCCAGCTATCTTACGTATGTTAGAGAGGTTAACAAATACTTTCACAGTTCTCAAGATTCTCTCCCTAGTATTCCACTCCGAATGAATGAGACTGCCACTATTTGTAAGCCGTTAGCACATTCCGAAATCATTCTGTAACTCTAAAGATGATGTGTCCATAAAACCATCTCTTAATCGTACTGTCTTTGATTTCATTAAGAGCCTATTCATGGGTTACTACTTTCTTGGAACATTGATAGACATGTTTTTGTGCATAGATACCTAGCTTATCTCGACATTCCGACCAAAGCTGTTGCACAATTTCACACGTTGAACATCTCTGGAGACAAAAAGTAACGCCAACTGTTTCAAGATGTAGAATAAATTAATTACGCGAAATACAACTTGATTTGCCAGAGTTATATGTCTCTAAACATAGATTCGTATTACCTAGTCTTTAAATGTGTAAAGTGAATGCCTTGGAAAATCAATAATTTCATGGGATATCAATTTCTCGTCAGATAAAACTATTGCAAAGACCATTATGCAAACTGCATGCAATCAACTTTCAACCATTAAACTTTAGGTTCAAATCACACTTCATTTACTTCAGTTTAAGTAATCAGGTAGTATCATTTGACCTTAGACATTGAAATTGTGACTCCTAACTTATTATATAAGCCTGTGCCTGGTGGACTAGTTACGTTGATTGCTTATTATAAATCTATTGTTGATGTAAAATAATTACAGATGATTACTAAAAACTTAAACTGAGACAACAGTATAAGGATTCTTATGATTTTTCTGATATTAATCGGAGGCGTAAAACTTCGTTTTTAAATTCTGTAGAAATAGCTGACACGGGTCATAGAAACATTTTGCACTGGCTCAAGTTGCCAGTTCAGTTTTCATTATCATTGGAATCAAAAACCTCTGGTTTAATGATTTTACTCATCACTTTCATTTTTGGATCAAAGAGTTTCTTACCCTCTGCAACTTAGGGCAACATATCAAAGGTCTATCTATTTAGACAGAATAGTCTTACTTGTATGGCGTTATCCCGGTTAAAATTGAGTCATTAGTGTTCTTAAAGTTTATATATATATATATATTCCTTTTTTCATTTTCGCTATTTTGATATCAGATTCCATATTAACTAGGCTTGTCATTAGGTAGTAGGTTATCTCACTCTTGACTCTGAATTTCAGTTAAAAGTCAATTGGGTAGCCCTTTGAGTAAACATGTGAAACAAAATCGTTAAACCACAAAATCTGTATTTTAATGATGAGTTCAAATTTCGGTCTTACGAGCTGCAATTAAATTCGGTTCGTTAAATAAAGTATGTATATTTTTGGCAACTATCATATTTTTGTTGGTACAGATTAATGCTATCAGTGAATTTAAAATAGCCAATATACGTTTGTATTAGAATTAGTAATAACATCCTTGTAAATTTATATATTTTATCCCTTGTTTATTAATCCTTAAAAATGACTTCGGTGTGTGTTAAAATCCATCATCCTAACATTCGTATGTTTTTACGACTGTAAGTATAGCAATATTGAACAAAACCTCTTTCATTTCTTTGTTCGTTAAATACTCTTACCGGCTATATTTATTTTATCTAGGCTAGTTTGTTTATTGGTCACCACAAGTAGGATTTTCTGCTCGTAAACATTCTAAATGATTTATCACTCATATTTCTTAGGTCTTCGCCAACTGTACGAAAATTTGCGAGACACGTTTGGCCGAAATTCGGAAACACAGTCGAGAGATACGTCTGACTTTCATTCGGACAATCAGGTTGATAGTAGGGAGGAAACGGAATCATCCGGTGTTTTGGGTCGAATAACTAACGGTCTCAAATGGTTATGTGATACAACCTTAAAGGGTTTGAGAAAATAGGTATGGTTATTTTATCACATTTAAGTACCTTCGTTCAAAGTCGTATTATCCACTAGAGTTTTTCACATTGGGGTGCTAACTTACTGGCTCTATGCAATCAATGATAATTTGTGCACGATATGGATAGTTTCATTCTTTCTTCATTTATCACCTACGTGCAGTAGAAAAAATGCCTCCACCTTTTTACAACATAATCTACAAATTAATGCAAGTAACCACTTACTTAAAAGCTTATGAACTTTTAAAATACGACAGGCATTTTACACCTATTTATTAGGGGCCTCTAGCTAAAATCCTTCCCAGCTATTGCGAATTCAGTTGACAGATTGTAATTTTAACATGTTCTTTTTAAGTAGTTTAAAGGCAGGGTTATAGTTCTTTATTGGCTTAGTGAGTTGCAATTATATGATAATTTTCGTATCCTCCATCTGCATGTCGACGGTTATCATTTTCTTCCAATAACATACTGTATAATTTTTAGTTTTTTTCTACGTTTTTATTAATTGTTATAAATCGATATTGATAGCTATTTTCCGGTAATCTACTTTTAATAACTCTAATAAACCACTGATAAAAGCAGCAAAACACCATGTCTGCTTTAGGACAATCAACTACTCAAACCTTGACTAATAAAATGAATTCCAAACTCGTCTCCGGTTGTGTGAAAATCAAATAATTATACTGAATTTCCATGTAGTATTAATTTGTCTTCTTTATTGTTTCTTCCTCGGTGAATTAAAATAATTGCAAGGATGTTTTATGCTTGATTTTTATCAGATATTTTTATTCTTGGTGATTAACTTCTTAAACAATAACTTCATATCAGCAGTCATTTCATATCACTAAACAGCTATTTCGTTCTAGTGTGGTACTCCTTGACACTGCACGTCCACCACCCCACCGAAGATTAAGCCTCAGGGCCTTCTGACTTCGTGACGGGCGCTTAACCGCTAAACCACCTAAACGACACCCAGTGGTTAATGTGTCTGGTTTGAATAAGGTCGCTATATGGAGCAGCCATCTTCATTGGGTAGCAGCTTCCTTGTTTCTAATGGTTGTGTAACTCCGGTTGGTTCGTGATCTCAGTCATTTTCGTTAGTTTCCAAAACCCCTATAGTGATAATAATTATATCCCCACTAGCGACTGGTTTTCAGACGTAATTACTAGAGTTCTTGCGGGGAACCGTAAACAGTGGTGTTCAACCATATCAGGTATAAAGCAGTTACCCCGCCGAAGAAAATAGTTGCTTAATACCGTAAATTGATTAAAACTGAACATTTCAACCATTCGATACTTGCTCAGTAATGTAAGGGTTAAGTACTCGCCGCTAGACCTTAAGGTTCAGTCTCCTGTAGGATCGTGGATGAAGGGCGTTGAAGTGTCCTATACTAGATTTAGTAAGCAATCATATTTTTTCACTTTGATATTCTAATAACTGTTCCTTTTTTGACAAGACTAGTGATTTAATTAGCAAGATCATTCTGATTCAAAATTTCGTCATTTCTATTGTCTTTCTAACCAACATATTTCTGTAATTGAATGTTGCGTAATCTTGATGACTCTTACACTTTTTGCGGTGAGGTTACTTTTGTCAACAGTACTTCCTGCTTGGTTTTTTCAGAGGGACAAGCTAAGAATTATTTTTTGTATCACAGGGCGTATAGTACATGCTTATTTTCTCACTTATATTTTGGCATTCATTTAAGTGTGTAGAACTAGAAATTTGATAATATCTTGAATAAACTCATTTCCAAACGATACTTCCGTATGTAAATAGTAAATTTAAGAAGCAAATTTAGCTGCGAATGATAAGAAAATTGTTTTTAACTAAGAGAATATCTGATTGATAGATCTTTATTAAAGTAAGCTATTTTAAAGTTATTACAAACATGTTGTCTGGTAACACTAAAACCGTTTAAAGTGATTAAACTATGTGAAATATTGTTTCAGAAAATAATGAAACTTGAAATTCGACTTATATCCAAGATAAAAGTACTTCTAAGCGCTCGTTTATATTGCTTTTAAAGGTTACGGTTTTTAATGAAATTGTTCGGTCAATCTCATAAAACCAGGTAATGTATTTCTGTCATAGAAATTTTTTCGAAATAGTCGTTTATTACATTCACACTGCACTGAATAAATGATTTACTGTTTACTTAGTATCCGAACTTATCATTCGTTAACAATCATCATATCCCACAATGCTTCTCACTATTATTCGAGTTTTATCGTTGAAATTGTGTTACGTACCAAATCAGGAACTCAGAAATACTTATTTATTTTCCTAACCATTCTGTAGTGTACGGTAACAGTTGACTGTGGTTTAATATCGGTAATCAAAAAAAATAACTGTACTTCATGAAACACTCAATAATTTTAAGTCTTGGTGTTTGTTTCATGTGTAGAACTTTTTGCCAATTTTATAACACTACAAGATAGTTTTTTCTGTGTTTCTACTAACTTAATTATGTTTTATTACAATAATTTTAAATTGCATAGATGGTAAGCGTGCCATAGACACTACACCGGGCTTTATTCTCTCTCGTATTCGATTGGCTATTCAAGATCCAAATGAACCTCAAGAAGAATCAAAGTCTCAAGAAATTGATTCAGATACTGTAGTGAAAAGTTCTAGTAAAGATTGTGTGTAATAGTTTTTTGCAGATTCATCTTTTCATCTATAATTACATCTCATTCTTTCTGGTTATCATGCTTTAGGAAGTATTCATTCGTGATTGATTTGCATTTTGTACATCTGTAATATATATTATAGTGCCGAATATTTGATATTCTGTTTCCATTTCTTTTCATTTTAAATTACCTACTGATTATTGTTTAAATAAATGTTTAGTGCGTAAATATACAGTAAATTATCACTTGTTTGTTTAAAAATATGCTTTTTAGGTTAACTGTCATTCTTTGTGTCGCTTTATCCATTTTGACCAAACGTTTTAGTAATGGTGACATTTTGAAGAAATTAAACATTTCTTTAACCACTAGTTGCGTCACTGTAATTCTAAAACTTCTAATAGTTGGTGTTCTTACTAAAATGCATTTTTAACACTTGTACTATACATAGTGTTTACATATTTAGATATTCGTTTTTGAATCATCCCCAACTGAAATTTCTAAATGCTCTCGATTATTGATACATAGCTTCAAATGTTGCAAGACTATGTAACTAAAACTTCTGCTATGAAAAGCCATCCAATAATACAACTCCAGCAGCTCAGGAATATGAGGGTTTTTCTATTAAAAGACCTCAGAATTGTGACATATATGTACTTCAGAAATAGGAGCTCTGACTGACCGCTGTAAATTGTCTTAACATTCATAACTTAGAACAAAAGGATCTAACGGAACATCCTATAAAATTAATCAGTTGTAAAAGAAGCGAAGTGATGAGTCCCAGTCTAGTAAATGTGCCGAAACAGTACCCCATCTTATAACACAGATCTACCAGAACACGTGTCTATTCGAGTTCAAAGTGTGTTCTCGAAAAAACTTTACTATTAATCGGAATTCTCGAAATGACTTCTTTTGATTACTTATGCAATCAGCCTTTAATATTGATGTAAATGTCCAAGTACTTCATCAGGTGTCTGACGCAGTTCCGTCTCATTTATTTCAAGGATCATCACTCATAAGTAAAAGATACTGTTTTCATTTCGATCTTCACCCGTCTTTACTTAACTACACAGTAACATGGTTGTGCAAGTACTGAAGATATTAATTCAACAAAGCCAATTTGTGCGTAATATGTAAAGATTGGTGTGATAACCATGTAAAAATTTCTGGACGTGTCTTGCAAATTTTCACAGGAGCCCTTGAACAGGGAAGTCTATTCCGTTTAGTGCGTTTCCAAGCTGAGTAACTATTATTGATGTATACTTTAAGCCTTTCGTTCAGCTATTGGACGTTAAAAGGAAACGATTAATGAAATTATCCAATCAGAAGGGTCCGTTCCATACTATGGAGAAGCTGCAACTTTTCACATACTTCAGATCACCATTAATATAGGTTGCACCAATATCAGGTTTTCTCACGTGTAAGTGGTCTTTTACTATAGTGTAACCACAAATTCATTGCGAAGAACATTGATTTAGTTCTCTTTGTCTCGTTGTGCACATGTTTGACCGATTGTTGCTTCGTAACTTCCCGATCTCTCCATTTCAAGGAGAATTTTGTCCTGTTAGTTGGTCGAAGGCGTCCTGTTCTGTTTTTCTGGAAGCAAAAAGAATTGCGAGCAGATGTAAACTCGATCGTGAATAAATTGTGACATGCCGGTGTCCTTGCCGTCATATGCTACTGGCATACGTAAGAAGAACTCTCACACGTAAGCTCGATCAGTTGTGAATTATGAGCTGTATGGTTCATTATATTCCTACGCATTGCAGTCGATGGAAAATAGATAACATTCACACCTTCCATAATAACAACAGTTTCACTACCAAGACTAAGCACATAGTATATATAGATTCAACAAAGCCGATTTTCGCCTAAGAATCATCAATAAGTAATTAAGACTGATTTCTCTAACGCTTGTCTTTGTGTAGTAATCTTTTCGATAAAAAAATATGGATCCGAATACAAAAAATTATTCAGACGTGACAGGAACTGTTTACAATAAGTTCTTTGTAGTGGTATATCCAAATTGGGAACTGATTTGTCTGCGTTAAATGTTTCTGTACCAGTAGTAATGATTAATCAATAAACTTTTGCCCATATTTAGTTTTCGTTTTCTTTTTAGATTTATGGGTAGATATATGGATAGTCATAAAGGGTAACTGTTTTACAAAATTAAAAACTAAGTGTTTGCTTTCGTTACGAAAACTTGTAGTACTGCATCAGTTTGGACATTTCGCTAGAATGTTGAGTTCTGTGCATAAGTTTTTTTACTGTGACAGTATATTCGAATGAATACTTATAGTGACATGCTCTTCGAAGCCAAGCATAAAGTGACTGAAAAGTTGTATATTCGACATGTAACACTTGGGAATGGTCGGCAGTGGTAGAAGTGGAAACCAATGATTCTCTTGTTTTGATGACTGCTTTGATTTTAAATTCTAAGTGCAATACGTTTGTTCGTGCTCATCTAATACCTCTTGATTAAATCGCGTTGTTTCTGGGATTGATAGTTTATACTATCATTCAAATACTCCTAAATATCAAATTGACGTCGCTATGGAGCCTGTGATGGAACGGTTGGATATACATTCGCATTTTACGCTTTTGAGGATTACATAGAGAGGTTCAAAATCTGGGTTATGAACTAAGAAGATATTAGAGATTTTAACATTGTGGCCCATTTCCTCACGTTCATCGGAAACGAAGCATACAGCTTAATAAGGACTTTGGCATTTCCAGACAAATCGATTTCACACCCTTATGCAACTCTCAAGCAACTACTACTGTCTGTATTTTTTGACTATTGCCTAAATGAATATCTTTCCGTTGTTCGAAGTGGACAACCTGTCCTCTGGTCTTCACATGAACGCCAGCAGTACGATTCTCATTATGCGTTGCAAACAAATAACGAATTGGACAAGATGAGTCTCATTTTCCAGTACGTATCAAGAATACATCTATACCATAGAGAAATATTTTCCTCGATTTTCTTTAATTGCTCTTGTTAGTTTTTCGATGTGTAACTTAACAAATGACTCGAGGGTTAACATCAACAAATGAATGTTAGTGAGTATCGTTTACACTAATGATGCTTATCAAATTTAGTTTACTTGTAATGAACTAAGGTACATGCCATAATCGTACGTTGAAATGCCTCTTCTACGTCGACTGAACTATCTCCTGAATATGAAGTACTACAATCAGCGTTGGGTAACCAACATTTAAAACCTACCGGTTATTTGATATTTCAACTTAATACTTGCGTAAGACAGTTTGCAGACAGCGTCTAGTCGCGATTGATTATAATCACCACTACAGGAAGATTACGTGTCAGGTATCGAGTTGGATACATTGGTAGGTCAAAATCCAGAAGGCTTTTGACGGTTGAAATAAGATATATTTGTTGGCGATCTCGTGGTATCGAGAGGATACCAAGACATGCCAAATTTTATAAGCAAAACTGTCGAGCGTAAGCGAGTTCGTACAAAGTCACAGTCAACGGAAGGAAGTCTGTCTTTGGTACACTTATAAATACAAGTATAGTAAAACAATCACTGGTGCAAATGATTATAATAATAATTGTTTCCATTATATCAGTCGCCCCTTCGTTGCAAAAGTAGGACGATACAAGTTAATCACACAAACTTAGCGTACCTAGAACTCGGATGTTATTATTTATACGCTGTTTCCTGTAACTCACAACGTTTAAATAAAAACAGGGAGACTCAATACGGTACTTGGTATATCACATCAAGTAACCAAGGAACAATCGTGACCGCGTGTTAACTACAAAACGGAGGAAGCGAACTCAATTTTTTCCGCAATGATTTCGTGATTTTGATGCAGTAAATGACAGTTTAAATAAGAGAACACTTGAAATTCATACGATTTAACAGACACATTACAAATCTATAGCAGTCTAAATACGAAATGGTCGCTTCATGTAAAGACGTTCAAGGTCTTTAAAGGGACATAGCAGGCAGTTTTGAGTCAACCTGAATTTTTTACTGTTCCCCACTAGCTTTTTCGGCCAAGGACATTAGCATAACCTGTTCATGATATACAGAAAAGCCAAGTTCATCTCTTTACTTTCTATGAAGACAGCTTAGTGAAATCATCCTATTATTATTTCGGACATGTGTTACAACGTGGCTTGCAACATAAATACAGCCCGTCCATACCAAAGTAATATCACTGATTCAGATTAAGTCGAATGACTAGCAACTAAGTGACCGTAAGTCCTGCGAAACAAATGTAAATAAAATGGACCCGGAATCCTCAGTATATTTTCGTTGGGTTATATAAGAATAAGAAATCATCGACTTGAGACAATCAACGTATACGCCATCATATCAGTTTCTCCTCTCATCATTTGCTTCCGTCTATATACAAATTACCAATTAACTCGCGTATTTATTTATTCTTGAAGCAACAGTTTTCTATTAGTACTCAAACTATGGCCTACTTATTTTCATATTGCAACTAACCAAACTCATGCCGGGTTACATCATCACTGCTTGTATCCAGAAACGTTGCTACCCTTAAAGAAATACACTCACTCTGAGGTGAGCTTCAGTAAAAGAACTTATTGATGCTACAACTACAAGAACAAGTAATAATGATATACCGACAAACAATAACTCTACAAAACAGAGTGCCAATTTATGAGTAAAACAAGTGTTATCAAAATAGCACTCACAAAATGGCATAATAAAAACAAAATGTTGAGAGTTGTTATGAAATAATCGTTACTTGTTAACTCTGAGATACCAATCACAAATGAGTTCGCTTGACTAATGAAGGTCCCTACGCACGTTTTGGTGTAAATGGAATGATGAAAAAGATTCAATCCGACAGTATTACTCAATAGTTATCCGGGACAACTCTCTGACATAGTGGGCAATGACATACAATGATGTTATAACACTGTTATAATTTCAGTCAGTGGTCATCAAAGTAGATAACAGAAGTAGATGACAGCGTTTATTTGACTAGCAGCGGTAGCTTGAGATATATGGTATAGCCGAACGACTATTACGCCTATTCAAAAATGATTCATATAACAATATATAATAAACATAAACCTGACTACATGTAAAGTATTGCAAGTAAAGACAAACTGTGGTCTTTATTTCTTCATTACTGAATAACTATATGTCACTAATTAACTCCCATCCTACTGCATAACTCAGATTACATGATATATGTATCCCCTATTGATTAACAAAGTGAACAAAATTGGTGAGGCTGAATAACTAAAATACCACGCATTAAGGATAACCGTATATGTTGAACCGCAACGAAACGAAAAGAAGTGAGCGAAAAATCAGTCTATAAAAACTCCTTCAAATATATTAGATATTGAAAGACCTTGTCTATTGTCTTGGTGACAAGACGCAAATACTTAAATGTAAGCCTAGGCAGATGAGATGGCCAAATTCAAAACATTGTCTGACTTGTTGTTCATTTTGGTTCTTGGTCAAAATTCTGTGATTTCGCAGTCAGGTGAAGGAAGTACTTTACGGATGAGAAATTAACTATAGGTTTTTCACTTTCTCAAAAAGAACACGACTCTCTACATGTGGAAGTTACATAATTTCACTAACATCACCGTAAACGAGCACTATGTTTATGACAGAAGAATGATTCCGTAATTCATATTAAGTGGGATGATCAATGTGCTGAGATAAGGTCAGAGAAATCTTAGTTCCCAGCAGTTTTTATTCAAAATAATTTTACTGACAACTCAATCTTAACTAAGCGTAATTTATAGGGGGTGTAAGAATCACCTACTTCAAGGTTTCTGTACTTGGTTGATCAGGGTTGGTGTATAATTATGAAGAAATCATCAACTAAATATTTAGGACAAGAACATATAACAGCTGGCTCTATGTATTTAATCCGGTGACGCACAATTAAATTTGTACCTGAGTCATGTGCCCATGCCTCAAGACCCCATATTTTTAAAGTAAACGATGACGCCTACTTCCCTACAGTTAAGTCTCTCTGTTCTATGAAGAAAGCAAACAGGTGAATTTCGCTATCATGTTTTCCGGATGGCTTCTGTTTTAAACTCCATCATCTTATTAGGTAGACAGCGAGCATTCATGTCCCAAACGGTTAGCTATGTCAGGTACTTTCCCGAATCACCCAGTGGTTTTGAAATCATTTTGCCTCACACTTTGACAATTTAATAACCCTTCAGAATAAGGTCCGTTTATTTACGTCTCTGTAGTCTTAATATGATCAACCAAACAAAGGTCAGTGTGAACTTAGATTACAGTTCCATGCTATTAGTACAAGTTTATTGACAGTAGATTAGGCGTTCCAGTGGAAATAAAAATAACTTGCGAAAAATCGACTGGAGACGTTGTCTTTTTTGTACTAACCCATTTACTGTTTCCGAAAGTAGCTTGCGTATTAGTGAGTTAATGTAGTTTAGGTCGTGGTCAGATTTAATTTCCAAAGCCTTTTCGGAAGTCTTTCAACTGCTTGAAGATAACTGACCCATGAGAGATGACTTAGTGTATCCTGGGAATTTTTTCCGTGAACTTTTTCGTTCCTCGACGTTTAGAATGACAACAGAGAGTCAGCCTTCATTTTCAGCTGTTCTTACTTGATTTCTACATATCCTCACCTAATTATGGGCGATAAATACAACCTAATATGAGGTCTCATTCAAGAATATACGTTTAGAGACGATTGTGATACCTTCTATATTGGAGAGTCATCTCACGAAATCTTGATTCGAGCTAAATAACATATTAGGTACACAGAGAAACCATTTAATTATCCCATAGAACTTAATAGACTTCAGACTCGGCAATAGCAGTTCACGCAATTTTCAGCGACCACCAAATCGATTCGAAAAACATTAAATTTTACAGGGGAGTAGCTGAAGCGTTCCATATAATGCTTAATCCTACTGCTCTCAATAGAAAAGAAGGCCTTACCATACATCCCACTTGGACTATCTATCCTAGCCGCCTAGTCTGACACTATTCACATTATTATCTTACAAGTTAAACTCTATCCTTTATCACTATAAAGGTCACATATTTTCATCTTTAACAGTGCATATATACACACAAATTTACAAACATATCGCTTATGAATCACCTGGACCGAAATGACATTGAGTTATTCAGACCTGTTTCTTGATTGATCACATAATATTCGTGTTGTTCCGTTGTACCATTTAAATTTGAATTAATTTTGATTTGGTTATTCACACTCTGAAGAAGTGGCTTATACTGAGTCACGAAACGTCAGAAAATCTAATTATTCTACTCGTTGGGATATTACAAATATATTACTTATTTATAACAATCTACCCAATGCTCAATTTATTCGAAATTATATAGTCAAACCTCGGTAATGATACTTACTGAGAACTGTAATGTATGTTACAAAGTAAACGTGTAAAAAGAGACATCAATCCCCTGATTCTCAACTTCTTTTTTTAAAATTTTACATCTTTATTTTAGGATTTCTTCAAAAAACGATTTGTTTTGAGTGAAGAATAGTTCAGAATAATGTCGAAAGCTGTTAGTGGTAAACGTAAAACTAAAGGAAAGAAAACTAAAGCAAAGGACCCTGTGAATGAGACATTAGAAAAAACACAGAAAGACGTGAAAAACTTGCGGGAAGAAGTAAGCAGAAAAATATTTATTGCAGAAAATGCAGAAAATCGTCGTTATCAAGAGTATACTGAGAAATTGGAGTCTGTACGAAATTATGATAAATTGAAAAAATCAACACAAAACCATACTGCTTTCCTAATCACAGAAAATGAGATCAAAGTAACCAATCTTCGAGATGAAATAGGAAAATTAACCACAAAACTAGATGAGGCCAATAAATTAATTGAAATGAAAAATGATGAACTGAAAAGTTTACGTCAAGAATACCTAAATTGTATGGCGGAAAAAGATTCGAAAATCAGTATATTAGAACAAAAATTAAAAGAACAAGCTGCATTATTTCGTGACGTTATGTCAAAAGCATTCAATCAACTAACTGAACAACTAAGTATCGACTATGAAAATGTTCATAATAGCTACAAAATATTCTCACAACCTACAAATGATCTAATAGAATTGGAGTTTTTAAATCCACCATTTTTAGATGAAGAATCTGTTGAATATATATAAACAATTAGATAGGAATTTTCTCAAAATATTCACCAGAATAATTTCGAACTCGTATTTGTGAATAATTTATGTGAAAATAATTCCCGTATAAAAAAAGAAGCCACAATTCTGCTACGAGTTATTTCTTCTTTAATAAGACCCGTAAAAGGGAGGAAATGTATGAAACATAACTGGATTGATTTGATTGATATTGTTGAACTATTTTCAATAGCAAAATATCTTTACTATGGAAAATTGTGAAGACGAATTCCTCTTGTACCCACATATGTAAGTGAAAATCTGAGCGTAAGGAACCGTCACAGGACTCATGGATGACAAATTAATGAATTCTCGAAAAACAACTAGTCTGTGAAGTTGTTATTGGAAAAATGCAACTCATGAACGAATCACTGACTTTTTACAGCAAACTAATAACGATAGTAATCAGTGATTTAACCTTTTCTTTTATTGGAAAATACATTTTCAAAGGTAAGGAAATGAAGTGTGAGAATGTTTGTCAGGAAGGTAAGGATGTACGACCATGAAGCCACTATTCCGAAATGAGATGAGGCCTTTACAGTTAACGACATTATTGAGATACCAATCATAGCTGGGATAAAGTGCAGATGAAATGTTTTTAAAACACAGCAATATCAACAGATTACTTCAGCTAACTGCACTAGCTATAGAAGATCAGTTGTACATGAAAATCGATTGTGTCAAGTGTTTTCAATCATTTTTTACAGATGAGAGTCCTTGTAAACCGTTTCCGCTTCTAGAACATTAAATAAGGTTACTCCAGATAGCAGAGAGGGATATACTGTGATTTTTCTACAATCTACCGAAATAACAGTGTAGTTAGGTAAATTTGGAGATTATACTTTTTAAATCTTACTGATGGCACTCTAGAAGTACTTTCGAGGAAAGTGTGTGGACATTTGCCACTTGAAGAGCGACCTGATGAACTTGAGTATGTAAAAACTTACTCTCCCTAAGTGACAGATAGGTCCTGATAATTGAAAGCTATACTCGGTTCCTAAGCTATCTTGTAACCCCCAAGCTAAAACTACACGGCAACTTAAACACCAGAGAAAAAGCGAAAAATATGCGAGAAGCACTTTACTCTAGAGGTTCATTCATGTACAGAAGATATGGGGTTTTTATAATAATTTAGAAGTCCTTGTGTTTCCCCGAAAATTGTGGAATGCAACTAAACATAATAGCAGCATAGTAATCAGTCAATCAGAAACTGGACATGTGACTTTTCACTTTCATGATGTTTTTGGCAAAACTCCTAGTGAACGCTGGTTGGATAAAAAGCTTTTTAGTGTTTCCTGAGCCTTTCTTGTCTTTTGCGAGAATTTTTCTGCATCACCATAACAGTGACAACATAGGAACCAATGTTCTAGCAACTTTTTGGAAGGCAACAAACCAAAAGGAACGAAAGATAGAGTCTACTGAAAGCATTATGATTTTCAAAACCTGGGTGCCCAGACGCAGTTATTTATCCTTTAATAGTGTATATTAAGGTAAGAACGTATCGTTAATAATCATTGTTAGATACCAAACACTTGTCCCACCATGCGTTCCTTACTAGACCTAGAGATATAATCATAAGAGCTCTCATAGGCGAGCGAAATGATTAGAATTTCAAGAGACGGGTGAGATTAATCTTCTCGATGTAAACGTGGGATTAGGTGATCCCACCAATATAAACATAAGCCTGGTTGTAAGAGGTTGAACACTATTGAGATAAGTCCTAATTTCGACCTGAATCCAGAGACCGTTGTTCTATATTATCCCTCAATTCCCAGAGAATTAAACCCTATTGATTCATTATGTGTCAGGAAGCGTAAAATAAAAAGCCGATTACAAAATTTTGTAGAACGGTGTATTCCAAGCACCTAATGAAATTAAAGAGAACAACCAGAGGAACGCAACAGCGAACCATTTAAAACAGACAGGAACTAAGGCAATATTCACTGCACAAACAAACCTAAAGGTGTATATTTATCAAGGGTTCGATTCAAATGTTTATAGAAACAGAAAATAAGGCAATGCGAACGCAACTGTAGTTATTTTAAGCTTGTTAAACTCATTTTAAAATACATGCTTCATATTTAAGAAGCAGTTTTAAATGACATAGTCTGTCACACCTACTCATTCATAAAAAATGAAAGCGAAAGAATTAATTTATATTTAATAGACAATTTGTAACAATTTTATAAATGAAAGGATTACATGAATTACGCTAAATTACTGTTATACATATGCGATAGTTTAAAACGATTGTTTAAAAATAAGGAAACAAAAAATTACGCATGTTAAAGAAGCGGATAAATAGTTTAGAATAAATAAATAAACATATATTCATAAGTACACATATGTGTATCAGTAATATTACCTGTACAGAGGAAATTAATTAAGTCATAGATTTCATCATTTCACATTTGCACATAGATCCTCTTCACTATATTGATTGTACCGATTACGAATCTATATGAGGGTGAATGAGTAAGCATATCAATAATTCACTCATGAAAAAAATGTTACATTATTACAATGGGGGATTTTGTTATGGGTATAATAAAATTAAGTAATCAAATACATAAATTAAATACTCTAGGTTATGCACTACATCTGTGAATATGAAAGTATGTTAATTTACTGTTGTATTCAAGAAAGGCAACACAAAGTAATGAACTATAATGCATAATAGGTGTTATGATGTTTCGTATAGGTAACAGTTATGTAGTACAAAAAACCAGTAATATTATACAAATTTTAACATTGATGAGCCGGTGAATAAGTAGGTGGACACTAAAAATGATGTTCTATGCATCAAATCATTATTGTACTAAAATCATCAGAGGAAGCTTAGAACCTGACGGATAATTTTAACATAGTTTTTCTGCATACTGACGTGTTTCACTTGTTGGTTCAGAATATCCAAATAGTGAACTAATTGTATGGCGAAGACGCTGAAAAAAAGTTTAAAGTAACAATGACAGCATCTTCGGGATATGTTTTTTTCTCTCTAAATGAATTCTGTTCCTTCACAATCGGTCAGCGTCAAGGCCTAAATTAATGACAGGAAGTTAAATAGTTGAATGTACCTATCACTTCGCTTATCTTGTAAGTGTTATTATTCCAGAGTGCGTTAGGGTATTTTAACGAATGATTTAGGGAAACTACTAAGCATTTGACTAAGTTGTCCGTTATCAGGCTTAAGCTCTTGTTCAGATGACACAATAACGCATATTCTGCCAAATTACGTAGTCACAAATACATTTTATGTAAATGTATAACTTAGAATAAAAAATTACAAATAATTAGTTTACTTACATCAAAATAAAATGTATCTGTTGAATTATCAGGATGAGGAATGAAAGGCATTTCTAAATCATCTAAATTATTCCAATCACCAACAGGTATTAAAAAATCACTTGACTTTATTTGATTTGCAACTTTAAGTCTGTCTGTTTGATTATAAGATAAGAGACCACTAATTAAGTTTACAGCTGCTTGTGAAAGTTCACAGTTTTTTTGTGGTGATTCTTTTATGTTAAAAGATGATCCACAGGTAGTAGTAACAGGCCAGTGTATATCTGTGAAGAAACCATAAAATTTACAATAATGAGAAACAATATTAAAAAGACCAGAAATATTAGCACACGGATGCAAGCAACATGTAGGTTATCATTACTTCTTTAAATATACCAAAAACACTTAATGTTTCAGAGACAACTCAGTAATTGGGTATGGGTTGATACATTTAGCTTTCGGTTGCACGTTCCGTGTAGGGACTATTGACACTTCTATCTATCAAAACGAAGATAAATAGGGTGTAGTTCGAGCGAACAGCTTGACAACCGAAGATGCCTAGATTATTAAATTATGCCTGTACACGATTTACTGATAGATAGTCCTACTGAGTGCAGTAAAAAACCATTTTCATCTTCAATAATAGTTAAGCGCGATAACTTGAAAAAAAGATAAAACAACACATCATAAAATTTTCGAATCCTAATAATTTATTTAATTGTAGGTCACCAGAATATGGACAATAGACCGTTGAAAGTTGATAATTATAGATAACTGACAGTAGATCTACGATTATTTGTAGTGGTGAAATCCCACTCACTTCTTATTTCGATATTGTAGTGACTGATAGTTTCTTCTAATCATTTCATCTTCAAGTCTATTTGATAATCTCATACACAATATAACTAAATTATTGATCAATTTTGATAAGATTATTAAATATAGTCCTGTTATATATGATAATATCAGTCCTAATCATTTCATGGAAGTATATTTATTCTGGTACGAAACAACAATAAAGTATTGTTTACTTTAGTTTACTGTCCGTAATAAAATTCTAACGCTTTATTTTTTTAGTATTGGTCTCATTAATTCCTCAGTTTTGATAGTAGTAGAATCTTACATTAATCACTTATATGATTAAAGGTAATGCGTATTATACAGTAACTATCTGGTCAATTATATAGACTTGAGTAATCAATTCAAAAAGCTAAATATTATCAAAAATTAGTTTATCATTGCGTATGCCGTTAAAAAAATTGGTGCAGGAAAATGATCACAATGAACCTTATCGCTAATAATAGAAATTTATAGGACATTCATGTAAATATAACATGCTCAACATTCTAATCTATTTAGCACATATCAAACCGATTCAGTCAAAATTCTATACTAAGTACTGAAGTGGCGGCCTATTGGTTAAAAAAATCGGGATATAACCAATAAAGTTGTAAATCCAACCCCGTTCCACTTAATCGGGTTCGGGCAGCCGGATAATATCACTTATATGATTGAAGCCCACTGAACAAACCAATACTTAGTAGATAATTTACTTTATTTATTATTATACAAAGTACTAAGGATTTTTGCATAAAAATAGGAAATAAAAAATCTGCTAATCAAAGTCACTCCTCAAACATACCTAAGCTTAGAATGTTGTGAAACACATTTTCTACAGTTTCATCTGCGAATGGAGTTACACCAACTAACATTTCAAATAATATAACACCTAAAGCCCACCAATCGACAGCTGGACTATCGCATGCACTTTTAGAATTAGGATGAAGTAATAATTCTGGTGCCAAATATTCCGGAGTACCTAACAATTGACTAGATAAGCTCTCTGGATTTGATAGATTTTCAAGTGATTCTGTAGTAACTTGAAGTGAATCAACTGCTGGTGAACTATTCAACGAAGTGATCAATTTGTTGTCGAACCGCTGATGTTTACAAGCAGAATTTAAATGCATGGAACATAAAGGACTAGAATAAAGCAGTGTTTGAGCAGGAAGATTACTTTCTGATTCGACTGAGTGGAAATTTCGAGTTAAATGTTTGCAATTTTTCTGAAACAAAGTTTTAATTTTTATTAAATCAGATAACAAAAGTTGTTTTAAACAAACAACAAAATTACCGATCAAAAACATAACATTAGAATATGTCTTCCTGGTAAGTGATAAACAAATAATAGACCAAATCCCCCAAAAATCAGTTAAGCCACTTTACAGTACAATAAAAAAGATGGAATAAAACAATCTGAAATATTGATTAAACAACTTAATGTGTTTTATTAACTTAGTATTATTTCATTTATATTACCCTTAAGAGTTATGTAAAACCTATTCCAATTTAATCTTTAAAGAGGGTGTTCAGTGTTTGAAATTGAGGGTTTTAAACGTCTTCTCCAGCGCACCAATCAAACGCTTGGAAAATGCTAAGCGTATCTCATTGGTCAAGATCCGACTTCTTTTCTAAGGAACGAGATAAATGTAATTGGCTGAACACATAATTTAAATTTTGAAGGGATATATATATATATCTGGTTTAGGGTAAAAAAGCTTCTTTCTCACTCTCAATCTTTTTCCTGAGGTAGGCAGTATCAGAACTGCACACCAAACAGCTAAATATGGTCTAACTTTATTTTACCGATTCCATATATTGAAAACTTAACTAAAATTTTTTTATCATTTATGTTACTGAATTGTCAACATCTGCAATACGTAAGCTAATCAATCGTCTATCCGCTAGAGATTATAAACTTAGTAACCCATATATTATAGAGGGAATATACGGGATTGACACAAAAATAAAATGTAGATAATTTTCATAAATTATAGACAGATGAAGGAGAACTTTTGGAAATGGTCTGACTTTAATGGTATTTTAGCACAGTAAAAATGTACCGAACGACAACCATCATGGTCGTTTACTGCTCCAATAGTACACCCAATATAAATCAAAATACGAACTATACATGCTTTACCAGTGACTGGAATCCACAACCAGAAAGATGAGTGGTTCGCTTTAATTCTCTAAAAATATCAACCTTTTTACTTTGAAACAACTGACTATGGTCCTACAGATGATTTAAAAACTTTCATAAAGTGATCAGTTGGGGAATGATTTGATTCATTAAGGTATTACATATAAAAATTAATTTTCGGGAATTTCGAGTGTTATTGATGAAAAAACAGTTTCAGTTAAACTGAGGTAGTTAGAAGCCAACCTCCCCACAAATTTAACAAACCAATCTTCACAATTGGACACGGAACACAAGATGGATACAATGTGCACATTAGAAACAATCAATAGGCAGCATAACTTTGCTGAAATTTTCTGAGGTAATAGTAATTACAAGAATATAACCCGATTATTCGAAAAGAGTATATGGTTAGCTTACAATTTCTTTGATAACGAAAAGGGACAGTAACAAGGAATCAATTTTTCTTTTTCAGAAAGTTATGACAACCATTTAACAATTTAAAATTCGCTTTCTATCCTCTTAGTTTACTTATATATTTCGATATATTACGCAACAATATTTTAGGACTATTGATTAAGATTACATAAAGAATCACTCTAAGAACTTTAAATTTTCATTGCAATTTTGATGATATTTGAGGGGGAATTCTGTCCTTAATAATTTCATGCTAATATCTTGAACGAACTAAATTTACTAGCCTACATATGCTGCTGGGGAGAAGGCTGGAAATACAACCAGCTTATTATATTTCGTAAATATCGTTATTCGTACTCTGCTTACATCTAATTATTATGTTCAAAATGTAAAACAGGAAACATTACGGAGTTTTAATTGAGTTCATAGACCGATTACCGTTAGACCACCACTGAAAAACTGGAAGCACTGGACAGCCGTTTGGTGCTAGCGTTGGACTCCTCAGAATTTCTTAGCCACGACCTTGCACGTGGGACTCGAACCCGGGACTTTCGGTCTCGTGCGCGAATGCTTAACCTCTAGAGCACTGAGCCGGCATCCAACGGTGTTATTGTCTAACTTCAACCGAACCACAATACATTTTTATTGAAACACTGATATGACGAATCGAAATTCGAGTCAAAATAAGTAAAGGAAAGATACTCACTTTAAATATAGAAGCAGGAGAATGATGAGGAAATTTTAAAGGTGTATCAAGTAGCACTGGAGAAGTTACACAGTCATCCATAGATGGATTCAAGGGATCAATATCATTTAAGTAATAATCACCTAAAGAAAACGAAATAAAGTTGAGAAATACTAAGAATTATAAAACTTTTAGGAACGGATACTCAAGAAGACTCGTAGGTCGAAATCTGAAAGCGCAAACGACGAAGGAATATCTTTAATAAACTTTGGAGAACTTCGTTCATCTGTCTGAAAACCAGCCATCAATAAGTTTGAGACAAGCTAACATACTAGGTCATAAGTGTCCATTTGTTAGTTTACGTGCTTCTGTGATGTTAAGTATATATAACGTACGATTTTTTTGCTCACAAAACGCACTTGCCAATACTGTTAGGCATGACTGGCTTGAAGTGGACAAAAAAACAACGAAAAGCAGCTTTATTACAGACTATGACAAAAGATTTGGGATCTGTTTTCCTACTGACTCCGAAGAATGCAAATAATTTAATTATAATGTCACTTTAGTTTCTAATCATTTATACATATTTGTTTTTTAATGCGAAACATCAGCCCATAAACTTATTTCTACTCAATAATGAACTTTTGCCCCTCACAGGAAACTACTGATACTCTAGAAATAGATCCAAAAAGAGGAAGTGGTAATAGTATGTATCAATCACTTGTAGAAAGAACTTTTAGATCTTTAGTATCCAAATGACATGGTCTTCTGGTGAGATGAGACATGAGCAACCTAAACTGCATTTAATCAGAACCATTAACCATAGCATGTATTTCAAGCCTTCGAAATGTAAAGTACTTCTTCAAGACTGACAGGAACTTGTGTCTGCACTTGCTCATTTGCAGTGAACCGTTAGAAGCAGTCAAAAAGTTTGTATATATAGGTAGCTGTGTGAGTGCTGCTGGTGGCATAACAAATGAGGTCAATTTGCATATAATGAAAGCCAATATGAGTCATCTTTAGAGTTTTTATGATGTTAGTCTGGCTGTAAATTGTCGGATTTATGACAGATCGATGAGAGTAGTTTTCCCCTATGCTTTTGAAACTTGGTCTTATAAAGCTGACGATGTTCAGTTATCGTTGTCTCTAAAGGATTCCTGAAATCGAGTGACAATACTGTTAGTAATACTAAGGTATATCACCGTCTTCAAACACCGACAATGTTGGATTGGTCATAGTTTACGAACGTCATCCTAGGACTTACGATATTTAATGATTAAGTTGATTAGCCACAACTCCCTTTTTTTCTTTAGACAGCACTCAATAGTGATTAAATACAGAACAATAAATATTTACATCTGATTACTATGCTACGTCATACAGAAATATAATTTAACGGTCATGGAGAATAATCACATTTTCACTAGCGTATGCTGACAATTTAAGATAATTCATATTTTTATACAACCGAAAAGTGTTCATGATGATTGTACACACAGAAAACTGATGGTGAAAAAAAATATAATAGACTAAGTAAACAAAAAGACAAACGTACCACTTATACCTAAACAGTGGGATAACGGTGAATGACGGAACAGGTTTAATCTGGCTTTTTCAACTGGAGACAATATATTTTCCGTTGAAGTATTTTGTCTAGAAAATGAATGAGGGGAAACCAAATTAGGTTGAATTTTAATTTAGCCAGGTGAATTGGTTAGTGACCTAATAATGTGTTATGCACTGTTGAGTGAATTTGAAACAGGGTTATTCCACAATTTGTTGGGGAAAACAGAACACTGTCTCTTACAAAAGATTTTTTGACTAACGAATACAGTAGAAAATCACACCAAATAAACATTCATGAAACGAGCGAATATAACTAGACGACCGTATATACGTTTTTATACTAAGCTTACCAAGGGGGTAGTTACATATTAAGAACACCTTCTAATTTGTTTTCGAAAATTGTTTTATTATCAATTTGTAAAATAATTGTAGTGCAAGAGTTAGCCTCGAATGCTTGTCAGTTTACGGTTGGCAACTTAGTTTTAGTCAGTTAGCTTAATGTTTTCGAAAATTACTTTATATGTATTTATACGGCCGTCTCACCTTTCTTTTTGAAAAGTACAAGTTCATCTGAGACGTTAGCTGCAGATTACAACTTGTATATATTCAGGTGAACAGATATCGATTTGCTTACGTTTCGGTAAACACGACCATGTCATCATTAGTGTGCAGCCATTCTCCGTTACTCCAGCATGTTTGTCGAAATCCTACTTTACTACCTGAAAACTCTGAAGGACACTCTCTTGCAGCATTTGTGTAAATTATTCACACATAAATCAGCACTAGCTAAAATAAACATGTAGAAGTAAAACAGACACTCACTTTAAATCATTTCTATCAGTAACACTATATGGAGAGGAGTTCAAAACCAAATCCTGCATATCTCTATTTAGAGAAGAAATTTCCAAACACGAAGTTGTATCTCTAAGCATTTTTTCCATATTCTGACGTTCCTGGCTGCAATGTGATGGCTCCAAAGTTACTGATATTTTTGATTTGTTAGTTGCTAAACTATGAATAGCAGATAAGTTAGAAGTTGGTCTTGTTTTTAGAAGTGGATTGTAGTTATGACGTCGACGGCGACATAATTTGTAGCTAGTTCTGAGAGAACTAACTCGACTGGAGTAAGACGTCTGTTATAATTGAATATTATGTTAAATAGTAGATAATTAAGAACATATTTAAAAATATGATACGTTGTACTAAAAACCTAAACAATATAACCGATTTTAATGAGAAGGGAGAGGTGCAGAATTTATATTAAAAAACTTGTTTTACACGTATGTCATATAAGCATTAACTTAATCTGACCGATTAATTATGTATATGTTGTAAGGGACGATTTAACTATAAGGTAAAGAAAATTCGAAACTAATTTTTTTATGGTTTTATTTACAGATATTGATTGGATTTTTATTAATTATTTTGGTTTTACTATTTTCTTATTACTCTAATTCTAAGCTTTTATTTGAACCTTAATTTGTTGCTATAGCATCTCTCACTCATAAACTAGAACCAACTATGTGTGTATCCCGTATTCCCATCATTAATGTTGTTGTTTCGTGTTGATACTGTTACCCAATTGGTCTACTGTGAGGTCTGGTCTTGCAGGTATATAAATGTCTGAAATATAATAATGATTCTGGACTGGTGAACATTGCTTTTGCGTTCTTCCTCTACGTTCGGGGCTGACTGGTATTGAGCCAAAAGTCAGGCATAGGGTATCAGTCTACCAAATCCTACGCGTATTGGTTGGTTGTATGAAGTAACAGTCTAGGACCTAGGTTATGAGACAAATATACTTAAAGGAATAGTTGTGTTGAAGCAGCACCAATTGGTTCGCCACGATTCCCAGTATAGGGTTTTAGATATCAAACACTTAAAATGCTTGGAACGTTAAAGGACATGACTAGGACCGTGGTGATCGTGTTGTTTATTTGATGCTCAGTAAGATGGATCTTCCGACTGAACAGAAACATTTTTGGTTGTCTTATCATTCAAACCGTATCCTTTAATATCGATCTTTCTTATTTCCATTGAGTGATTTGGTGTTCCCTGTTTTTCTATGATACAAATAAATGAATATCCCAGTACTGCTTTGAAGACACCTATGGCCAAACACTTGCTACTACACAGGGTCTCTACTTTGACAAACAAATGAACATTTTACTTGCAGCACAAATGAAAAAAAGTGGGAATCACCAAGTGGATAATTTTATATCTGTCCTTAGGACTAATTATTCAAGAACACATCAGGGTTAGCTATGTCCTGAAGACGAATGATTCAAGCTGAAGATTAATATTTGAATGAAAATACTTCAATCGATAACAAGTATAGGAACTTGAAGAAAAAAATGCAGTGACAATTTCACCTGTAGCTCATCTGAATGGATTTCCGATGTTTCAAAATTTTGAGAACTAACTCGCGATTTTCTGGATATTGGTGACCAATGGACCAAATGGCGACGGAAGTGAGATTTCCAAGATTTATTGTCAAAATCACTAGAACTTCTGAATCGTCGTAAAGCACAGATATGTTGTTCATCAAAAAATGCAGCATGCCCAAAAGAAGGTTCCGAAGACGATCCATGCAATGAATTTGAAACATCGTAAATAGTAAAGTAACTCTAAAAGGAGAAAAAATTCATTTAGATTGATCAACTAGGCTGATTAACAAACGGCTGTCATCCAGCTATAATATAGGTATCACTTTCGTCCGAGATATTAGCTTACGTCACGCTGTAGTGAACAAGAAGACGAGTGGGGCAATCGAATGTATTTGACTCGAAATTGGTAGCAGTGCATGAGTGCTTTCTGTCGGTCCTTCACGACTCCTTGGTTGGAATTTTAAAAATGGAGCAACACAATGGCTAGAGACGTTATCAGATATGGCTTAGAATAGAAGCTAATGGCGATCGTGTTGTAACTTTATCTTACTTCATAAAAAAATGGACGTAACTTCTTTAACTGGAAGAATTCTTTCTAGTTGTACCTTTGCTAAGTGAATTGCTTCTCCCATGATTATTATTTCACTATCATACACTAATTTCTGTTCGTTATTGTTCCCCTTTTTCTTATACGCGCTTTACATTCTTTATATCTTCACGTTTTCCCTGTTATCGTGCGGAGCATATGTATCTAGAGCTCCTTCGTACCGATATTTGTGTCAAATAAGATAAAAAAAAACAACGTGGGGTCAGGAATTATTTAGTGTATATAAACCTCAAGAAAAATTGTCAAAAAGTGGAGGATGAGAACTTTATGAGATTAAAGATGTTACTGTTAGGAAATACTTCGTCAGGACTATAAGTGTACAGAATCATGTTAAAGTGCTTCAGACATGATAACTATGGTGACGAGTCTTTCCAACATGGTGTAAAAAGTAAAAAGAGTGCATCGTATCCATGGTTTCACCGATCAATATATGACAGAATCATAAACGAGCCACTAAATCCTTTAAAATATTAAGGAAAGTCATATAATCAAGTAAATAAGGGAGAAATTAGAACTGTTTTGTTGACGGTGAAAGCTAAACGACATGGAATCGGTTGAGTTCTCATCGTTTAAGTGCACTTAAGTCTATACACTTAGTAGGTGACAGAGATTATGGTCTTCTTTGACTGAAAGTAAACGTTGCTAAATAACTAAAACCAAATTCAAGGATTACAGAACATAAAAAAAATTACATAACATTTCTTTACTTAGTTTGAGAACCAAAGTGTTACAATGATGTTGAATCACACATACATATGATTCATTTCAGAATTCAGATACTATCTGATCAAATTAAAAAAGACAAATCATAGCTCTGATAACATACAGAAACACAATATTAATCAACGGGTTACGTAACTTGGAAGAAAGACGATATAAATAAAATGTACAAATAACATTACTTTTTCTGAAGATAAACACTCTGGGGAAAAAAAAGTTTTGACATTGTCATCCCGTGAAGTCAATAAGCGTTCCTTCAGAGCCACATCGGTTTTATGTATGATAGGTGTATCCGTCTAAAAAGCACATGAAATAAGTTAGTTTTACGTGGAAATATTTAAATTCGAAGTGTACGAAACTCTACAAAGCCGAGTGCCTTCAAATGCACTATATTTGAAAGATTAAATTTTGTTGGCAGATAGAAACATAATAATGTAACACGATAATTTTCATATTTATCCAGACACAATGCTCATGTGTTTTGTTCCTTATTTTAATGAGCTTTTTTAACTCTTCTTACTTATATGCGTCCTTATTGTATGATACAGTCTAAGAAAAACGCATTCATTTTTACTAGAAACACTTCCAGAGAAGCATTTCACCATGCTCAGTCTATTATGAGAACAAATAATAGTAACTCAGTGATCTTTACTTTTTGTACAACGCATTAACAGTATGATGACTGACTCGAACTCGGAGTATAAAATCTGATGACTTATGGAGTAGATTGTCGGAGCTACTCAGATAACTTAAAGGAACTATTACCAAAAGATCAGGATCTAGATGTCGTTCTACTGTTCGTTATCTAACTTCACGTCTATTCGAAGATAATGGTATTTGTTCTTATAGTAGATTTATTTGAATGTTATTATTTTACTGCTTCTTAAATGAACAAAACACAATTAATTCCCGAATACTTACGAAAGCCAGTTCAGTTGTCAAGGAAATAAGTTGGCCAGGAGTTCGGTAGTATTGCAAAGGTAATGAAACCACAGACGGTGTATTCAAAACATCACTTGGCTGTAAGGCTATAAAAATAAAGGCAAATTAATGGATGCTAAAATAAAAGGGAAGCCAAACTCAAATAACGGGGGAAAACTGAGAAAGCTTATCACGTGTTCACGGATGGCTATTGGGGGACTTTTTTATGGAAGTTATATGACATCCCAGGGAAGTGATAATTATTTTTGCAGAAAAGTAAACCTAGAAAGATCAGAGATGACTGCACACACACATACAGAGGGACATTGAAACGTCATAAAATGCCTAACCATGTTAAAACAGAACGTTTACTAGACATATTCTATTTGACAAAACAAAACTAGAGCTATCATATTCTTTTGAGCACAAGTAACACTGGTTTGTACTTTCTGAAGAGGATGAACATAATTGGTGACCCAGATGTGTTAGAAATACAGATAGAGAGTGTATTAATAACAACCCCCACATGACTGTTTGTTCAAGAAAAATTTTCCTTTGCCGTGTCTTGATGTTTACTTTTTAAGTATACAACCTTGGGAAACACTGATAACCTATATGAGCTAAATTCGGTGATAGAGACATTGGCTCAGGAGAAATGACAACAAAAGAATGACTGCCTTCTATTAAGACGACATATTTATCATTCGGTGAATAATGAATGACTGCATTGATATTTTGTCGACTGTTACATTTCTTGACAAAGTTGATGGGCTGTTACGGATCCCTTCGTAGAACTAGGTTGGGAAATTGAGGTATAAATACGTTCAAAACAGTACTGATTTAGTCACAAAAATCAGACATCCACCTAGTAGTTGCTATTCGTTTCACTCTAAGTCTGTTCAGGTAATTGTTAGACGTAAGACTTCTCTAATACGTTAGATTTTTATTCGTACATGTTTACAGGAAAGTCAACTTAAACTGGAATGAAGAACAGGCTCAAAACTTGAGAATGAGGACTGTTTTAAAACAAACTTATAAGAAATAATGACTTATAATAAAGAATTTTGGAGGATCAAAGAAGTCAGAAAAAAGTTTGCAGGCGAGACTAGCTTGGAAAACTTACGACGCTTCCATGTTATGGTGGACAACCCGAAATCTGTCAGCTTTAAATGTCCTTTGGAGTCAATAAGTATGTTATCCGGCTTAAGGTCACGGTGAATTATTCCATGTTTATGAAGATATTCCAAGGCTATTGCAATTTCAACAGTATAGATAGCAGCGTGAGATTCTTGAAGACATCCCATAACCAGCAAAAGTGACTTAAGGTCACCACCGACGAGGTATTCCATAACCTGCAATTTCAGATCGTGATAATAATGATTATTACCAAATATATATGACTGGTGGTTTGCAAACAGTAGTACAAATGGACAATGTATGGACACTTACTAACTGCAAGAGCATTTCGCTCACAAGTAACTGCAATTTGGTATTGATTAACAACCCACTTACCTTTCTCCACAAGATTCTTCTTCCTCATTTCCTCTTTAGACATTATTTTTATTGCGTATATGAAGTCAATATTGTTTGCCTTAGCTCCTAAAAACACTTTTCTTCCAAGATTACATAAAAAACAATCCAGTACCCAAAAGCACCTTTGCTAATAGGTTTTATCATGACGAAATCATTTATAGAAGGAGCTGAATTATTTTTAAACATCTTCTGAACGCCCGCGCGACCTTTTGATGTGCATTCCCACTACTTAAGAACAACGAGTTACAATGCCCAATGGTTATAATGGTTGTGAGGGGAAGAAGAGAGACGTTCGCCTATTTAAATTTTTCCTTTAATGACAATGAGTCACTTATAGCTCATGTAGGGGCCTAAGTATATAAAACCAGTAGAAACTAAAGAATTACCCGTAAAAAACTCTGAGTTGATATGTTCAATTTTTAGGAAAATATCAAGCTTTCATTCGGAAAGGTCGTTGAATGGTACTTCAAACTCAGTTAAATTTGACTTTTGAGCTGTGAGTGTTCACTCCATAGTTTTTGCTAAGAATACACTGAGGTAAGTATCCTAGTAGATCTATAGGGAAATTTGTAATCTGAATCACTGTAAAATTATCTCTTACTTTTCTGTATCACAACGAGTACAAATTCAGTGTTCTTAGGAGTTTTTCGTGAGGTATCGCACCTCTTATCACACTCCTATGTAGTATATTTTCCTTCCACTTATATGATGTCATTTATGCATGATCAGGGACTTTATAAAGTCCTAGTGACTATGCCGTCTGTAACCCCCTTAAATATGTCATGCATGCTTTTGAGTGTTCTTGAGTTATGCCATGTGTTACAAGTCAACCACCGGTGTTTCATTCGTAGCGGTAAATAAATCTTGGAAATGATTAGTTCTGTATGTCCTCAATATTTACGTTGACGTCATTTGTTTTACCGGACATACTCTGGATGGAGGCACTTGGTCACGCACCTGTACCAAATCACGAGTGAATAGGTTGTGCCACGCATCCTTCTCAACATCAATCTAGCTATGATCAAACGCTTCTTAACAAAGTCGGCATTTTTTCCAGGTAAATTTTAGAACTTCTTCGTTTCTAACTTCTGGTTGTAACTAGATCGGTGTCTTTCGATTGTAAAAGTGGTATGGAGAAAAGCATTGTAAAACCGTAAAAACCATTAGCGTCTTCACTATGGACTTCAGGCGTTATCATGTTATTTGCTAAAATAATTGGAGAAACTTTGTTCACTAGAACTGTATTTTTACAGTCGAAACGCCTGTTAAAATCCTTTTTATGTCAATTAACAGGACTGATGGTGAAACAACAATACTATCAATGAGACAGTTTCCTAATGAAGAACAACCAAGATTTGGTTTTCATGTGGTCCGACCACATCAATTCTAGCAACCGAATCTATTATCAGTTTGAAATATAAAACACTACTTCACCATTGATTAGTACTCAGAGTAATGACGATTTTGACGAACATAATAATATCATTTTGTGATGAATGTTCTTTTACTGTTTGAAACCACAGTAAATCTACATCACAACTAGACGTTTCCATGTTGTGAAGCAACTGCTTGATGATTCAATCACTCATACATGAAGGATAATTGGCTTTACTCAAATGAATGTTATTCAGTTAAGCGAATCTCAGATTTATTAAAACCTAAAGATGAAGAACCTACCCAGATTTCATGATTCGCAGTATGCAAACAATTATTGGGGATACACTAAAAGTCAAGTTCACAACTGGAAAACTGTAACAACTGCTAGTGTGAACGCTTGCACGTTAATGTAGTCAAGGTTTGGTATGTTTGCACATAATAACAGTGTGAACCATTTAAGGAATTGCGGTACATTTTTACAATAATTTGTGTTCGTTACGAATGCAGGTTCCCAAATTCTGATCATTTTAAATCGATATAAAATAGATGACGAAGTTGTTTCTACCAATAGTTCTGGAGCTAACATTAGTGAATCTTCAACCAACAAACTAGTCATTCTACTATATGTAGGGAGACAGAAAGAAGGTTATGGATTACATGACGGAAGTCTGAGATGAGAATTATTGACAGAGGAAACGAATACATCGTAGTGTCAACAATCAGTGAAAATAAGAACAAGCAATTTTCAAGGCAAGGTCAGTTAATATTACCATTGTAACTGACGTTTGAACATTTAGTTCCTTTAAGTGTAGTGTTTAGTCATTTCTAGAATTGTTCAATAAGAACCAGCACTCTAGTCAAAAATGAAATTGCGAAACACTTAAATACATATTGTATCTGTACCTCGAATAGGGTGAGCGAAAGTATGCAACATAATCATCCTTCAATAAAAAATTATAATGTAATATGTGGTCCCTCTGTACAGGAAGTTGTTGTCCTGCATGACCATTCGCCCTACACATTTCTTCACTAACAAACAGGCGACTTGATAATTCTGAAGACGCCACAGGTATTGTAGTTTGACAACATTTTAACCTGAAATACCTTCTATGATTGAATCGTGCCCAATCAGTGAAATCAAGTGTCAGAAGCGATGAGGTTGGAAGATATATTTGATAGGTTATCAATATATCGAGAAGTGACTGATCTAAACTGTCTAGTGATCGCAGGAGAAGTTGAGAACAGCGTTTCCACTCGTGATCTGGTATGGATGCATGACCGAGCGCCTTCAGCTAAGTGAGTCCATTAAAACTATTGCGGTCAGCATCTAATGCCGAACACTTACAGAGCTATTGATTTTGGGGATTTATTTGCCGATACAATATATATATGCTTATTAAATTTACGTATTTTCATCGGATCGCTTGATCTCCAGCTTAAAAAGGCACTTGAAAAATACAAGCTTGAATAAATTTCCTTTATTCTTTTTCGCTCAATATTTTGTCTATGAAATTAACTTGTTTCAATACTCATCCCTTGTAACTTCGAATTCATTCACCTTAGAGATTTGCAGTTACCGGTAGCTAATCCCACAAGGTTTCGATGTTTCGGCAAGTTCACGAAAGTTTTAAATTGTTACGTACACGGTCTTCTCTCTCTCTCATTATTGAATCACCACAAATCAATCCACTTGTAACTTCTGACCCCATATAACAATAGAATCAAACTCTAATTTAGGGACCAAAGTTTATTTGAAAAATACAAGCAATCGACTCATTTCTCGTTCTAATAATAACTATAACAATTACAAAACAAACGGTCAAATTTCTACATTTCTGGAGCGAAAACTTCCAAATGCTTAACCAAAAACAAAGTCAAAAATATAAACAAACAGCAGGTTCAAAAGTTGGGTAAAACAAACACGTTCAAAACACAGTGTAATTATTGTTATTCAATATGACATTTTTTATTCAGTAAAATATTTCTGTTCTCCTGTAACATGAAGCAACATTGAGTAACATGAATGTTCAGCCGCTGCCGTACTGTTAGAGTGACTGATTAGATCAGCAAGCCTGGTATTTATTTCGGAAATTTAAATAGAACTATTATTATTATTATTAACTATTGGGGAGTGTGTTTACAATTGCTTGAGAAAGCAGACATAAACAGCTGGAGTGAGATGGTTTGAACAATTTCGGCCATTTTGGAGGGTGTAACGAGGAAAGAGATGTAAAGCAAAAATGAAGTTAGGGATGAAGCGACGAATAAATACTGAAAACAAAAGATTTACCCCTAAAACAACAGCCTAGCAGCTAACAGTGTTACTATCTCATTTCAAGCAACCCACAGCATTTAGCGACTATCTTCTATTGCTTTCAATAACTGCCTCACGCCCGACACTGCTGAACACCGATGGTCAAGCCCTCCCATCATGATTTCGTGAATTGCCACTCAAAGCTATTAATTGGTGAGAACTTAACGGCCATCTAGCTAAACTAGGTTTTTAGGGATGACCGACTATAATAAACCCATGACTGTGATGAAACTCAGCAATCTACATATCTTTTTCACAACTCTTTTTTTAAATTTTCGAACCAACTGAAAAGAAGGAACTCAATAGTATACTCCAGGGATTCAGTATACATTTATATATCACATTTATCCCACATTCTTTTAAGCATTAAACGATCAATCAGTACGTACATTTGAACACTTAGATCTTGACAAGCAGTTGAGACGAAGCAAATTTACTGTCAGGGAAGCTATATTCCTCAAAGAAACGAAAAATGTCTCCTAGAATTATATAAGCTTCCTCATAACAACATGGATTGTCAAAATTGTGAAAGTTATAAAATCAAGTCAGAGGACAGTGAAATCATTAGACTGCATCTTACTCATTGTGCCTCAATAATATGGTTTCTACTTCATCCTATATGAAAATATAAAAGGTGGACAAAAGGGATTACATACAGCCGGACATAATGAACAATATCAAAGACCCTAAAGCATTGAAAACATATAATTATCATTTAGTATGAGACATTTCGTATGGCTATAACTGCTGGCTTCCTCTTGAATTAGTAGCCATCGAAAAATCTTTATCATTTCATTGATTGCAGCTGATCACTTGTGTTGTATTTTACTTAGTTTTAATTTTTATTATGTATACTTTGGGATTTCTGATTGAGAGCAATTTAGTTGAAATATTTGTTCTTGGGATTTCGAGGATCGGAACGATGGAAAATGCATTCTTTTTTCAAATTGAGAGATGGGCTCAGAAGAAATTCAAGCAGATCACTCAGTGTCCGTAAATAAAGCACCAGTGTTAAAAGAATTAGGATTATTGACGCGAATGATGTTCATAATTTTAGAAACGTAACGACATTTGTAACCGCTGGACTTACAAGTAGGATGAATAGCCGATGCACGTACCAGAACACTACGTAGTCGTCCAGAAAACCGTTCAGACTAAATGTAACCCCGTTGTCGGAAAGCGTTATTCTTCGACATAAACGCCGAAACGCATTGGAAATTTCATAACCAATACAGAAAATGACAGTAATATCATCAAATAATTCTGCATATGGGCCTTTCAATGTTACTGATGGTCCCAAGACTACATGGAGAAGGAGAGTTGAGCATGAGATAAGCAACCCCATCCCGTACAAAACAACCTTGCTGAAAGACGCGAACCGTGAAAAATCATTAAAAATTTCAAACTCAGTCCTAAGAGGTAAAGGCTCTTCATTTAGAATTATGACACCTCAGTGGAAGTCCAAACTCTTTAAAAGTCACAGGGTCAATGCCCCTTCTAAGAACTAGGATGACAATCAATATAAGTACATGGAATGTGGGACCAACTAAGTAAGGTGATACAACTCAGTGGTGCTCAGAATAATTGAAATGGGAATGCGGAGAGATCTACAAATTTATGTGCACCCGAAATCGGTTATGAACGGCACTATATTCTCTCTAAACGTATACACAAAGCTACATGTATTTTACTAGACCACACAACAGGGAACCAAATCAGTCACATTTTGATTCCTAAAATATTCAGATCTGTGGACATGAGAACAAAGAGAGCAGCTGATGGGGCTTCAAATCAAGATGAAACTGAAGTTAATGAAGCACTGAAAAACAGAAGAAACAGAATCACAAAAGTTTGATACAGTCTTTTCTTGATATGTTGACAAACTAAGCAGGTTTAAAATATCTCTCAGCGACAAGTTTAGCTTTCACAAGATCTAATTAAAGGGGGAGGTACTTTAACATGTGAGGAGGTTCTGGGCCTCAAGAGTCGCTGGTCAAAGGCATAGAAAAACAAAAGAGTGGAGATGAGCATTATAGCTGAAATAGTAATGAAAGCAGGAAAGGCTGAAGAGAAGGGAAGATGAGACAACTGTGAGACACAACGAAGAAACTAGCAGACATATCTAGTGAACTAGAAAGACCATTCAAAAACAAAGAAAGCAAGCCAATCACTGGGATTCAAGATCAGCGGAACAGGTAGGTAGAATGCTTTGAAAAACTCTTGGATATACCGACCGCGTCGTACCCACAGGACAGCGAAGTAACACCTACAGATATTCTATTGAGGTAACCCCACAAACAGTCGAAGATATCGGGATGGGCATCAGAAAAATCAAGAGTGGGATAATAGCAGGAGCTGACAATATACAAGCAGAAGCACTGAAGTCAGACAAAGAGGCAACTGCGATGATTTTCCATGTTATATTCAGAAAGATTCAAGAGGGACAAAAAGTGCTGACAGATTGCAAAGAAAAGTGCTTCATTAGGTTTTAGAACACAGGCATGCTTATCCGCGCCAGACAATGATAGTTTTCCTTGACTTAAAAACAGCATTTAACTCTGTAGACCGAGAGGTTCTGTGGCAGTGACTTTCATTGAAAGGTGTACCTGAGAAGTACATAAACCTTGTGAAGGCTCTTTACTCGAACACTATCAGTCGAGTGAGAGCTTATGGAGATCTGTCATCTGATTTTACAACCTCAAGTGGTGTCCGACAAGGCTGTCCAATATCCCCATTTTTGTTTAACTTTATCATAAACCTACTGCTGGAAATAACGCTCTCGTTGATTGAATTTTTAGGAATCGATCTTCTACCAGGGGGTCCACTTAGCGACTTAGAATACGCAGATGACATAGTCCTGTTTGGTGAAGACGCTGACAAAATGCAGAGTCTTTTGGTAGCACTAAGTAACAATGCAAAGATGTTTGGGATGCGTTTTTCCTCATTCAAATGTAAATTGTTGCTCCTGGACTGGTCTGCGTAAACACCCGAACTAAGAATATGGAGTGAAGTAGTCGAACGCGTCGACAACTTCACTTATCTTGGAAGTCTGACCAGCCCTTATGGGTTGATGTCCGGCGAAATCTCAGCACGGATTCAAAAAGCTCGTCTGGCTTTTGCCAACTTACTTCACCTATGGCGAAGACTAGATATCTGTCTATCAAGTCAGAGAATGAGTATACTGCACAGCAGTTTGTTATTCAACTTTGTGGCTGCAAAACGTGGCCATCAAGAGCAAGAGATACTTGAAGGTTACTAGTATTTGATCACAGATGTCTTAGAAATATTGTTCGCATCTCCTGGGATCACCGGGTAAGTAATAGTGAGGTTAGTTGCAGGGTATTAGGGAATGATGGTAAATCAGTTGATGAGGTTGTCAATCTTCATCGACTGAGATGGTTAGACCACGTGTTACGTATGCCCGAACACCGATTGCCACAACGCGCTATGCTGACTAGTGTTGAGGATGTTTGGAAGAGAGTTATGGGCGGCCAAACCAAAACGTGGTATCAGTGCTTGAAGTCACTAACTTCTAGTCTGAACCATGTTGGTAGGTGCAGACAACTTGGTTGGGGTCCGTGTGACTATCGTAACTAATGGTTAGAGACCCTGTGTGACTTGGCACAGAATCGATCTCAATGGCGTAGGTGTATACACGCCCTGTCTTCCCTTAAACTATGAGATTAAAATTGTTTCACATCTTTCTTTCTTCATGTACTATACCCATTTATAAAATCTTTCTTTTGTATATTACCACCACTACTAAATTAACTACTAGGAATTCGGTGTCCATCATGTTGTGATAATGAGGTTATGGCAACTAGGACCGATGCATATATGTGCTCGGTCCTACATTGTATTTGACTGACTGTCTGACTTCATTCATATATCAAAGAAAAGAGACTCCAGCAAGTGTGAGAACAACAGAGGCATCACATAACTATCAGTACGAGGAAAGGTTTTCAGCAGTTTTTATGTACTGAATCAATTATTCAGTGGATGCAAAACATCGAGATCTATAAGTTGTGTTCCTTAATGATAAACTGTGGACAGATCAAATTGCAACATCACGGATCATCGTTGAAAAGTCCATTGAATTGAACCAACATCATTGTTTTAATTAACTTTGCTTCTAGTTTATCCACACACTTGATATTTTTGCGGTTTGTCACTCTGAATTCTATAAATCAATAAATTACTTTGAACAGGCAACAAAATTCTTATTTTGAACCGTTGATCCGGCTCATTTAGGTATGACAATAAATGATTTCAATAAATTTCATGAGAATATACATTTGTGGTCATTTATAAAACTTGTAATATTTGATGTTCTCCATTTTGATTTGCGTAGTGTATCAGGACACCTATGGGCAACTCAGAAGTACACAATATCAAACATACAAGCGCTAATATAAAATTGAAACTGAAGGTCCAGTCGAAACCCGCTTCATGACGGTAGTGGACCGGAGAAAACTCTGTACCAAGCCGTTATCTCACGACCTTCAACGTATCAAAAACTTTCTGAAGTAAACGTTTTAGAGATGTGAACAAAATCCGTAAAGATTTCAGTATTATCTCTGGAGTACTTTTTTTTCATGTAGTTTGTTCAACGAATGAGCCAACAAAACTTGGGTTTATACACAGCCATTTATAATATAACAATCCATAATAGAAACAATGTGGTGGCTAAGAGGAAGAAACATCAATAAATGTAACCAAATATGGTAGCCAAAAAATTATCATGTAGTTAATACACGACATACTCAGTTTTTAGAAGCACCTAGCTTCACAAGACAGTGAAAAAGCAACATAGATTTCTGTATTGTGGAATCTCTCAGACTGAATTATTGATAAGGTAATAGAAAACAGGGATAGGAGAAAGTTGAAAATTATTTTGTATTGTGATTTTGTAGATGAATTTAAAACATTGCATAGTATACTTTTACATGAGATGGATACATTTCAAACATCAGTAAATTTAAAGAAAGGCTATTTTTAGTTCGAAAAGAATTTATAATGATGGTTTAATTTAACTTCCCGGCTACCGGGAAAAATCTGGTTTGAAACATAGATGAAACAGGACAGTTGTTTATTTGATAGAACTATAATTCCAATAATTACAGTATAAATCAGTATAAAACACACAGTGTGGCCTTGAAATAGCTAAGTAAAAACGATAATGTAAATACTGCATCTGGTAACAAACCTCATTAGAAATCGAATATTAAATTGTTACTGTTATCTGATCAGAAAATCATTAATAAACACTTTGTAAGCTCAGTTACGTAACCTTTCTAATATATTAATTGCTTAAATAATATTTTATAGGGCCCCTTTAAATTGATAGAACTTGTTTTAAAAAACATTTAACCTACTTGTATTGTATATATGACTTTATTATTGAAATATTATCTCTATAGTACACAACGTTCGATGACTTGAATACATGGACTAGCTTTAACCTCAACTAATACGGTTCGGAATTAGGAATAGCTGTGAAGCCTAGCTCAGACACTTGTGTTCTTACCCAGTTAAAATTGAAAACAAAGTTGTTGAGCAAGGAACGGTTCAGTATAAAATTATAAATTTTAGTTGGATAGAGAAAGAACAAATATCATATCTCCTCAGCTACTTAGAACCTAAAATGAAAGTCTTTATCACTAAAAGAAAACAAGGGTACATACTTTATATCAGTAACGTCTAGAATAAACTAAGTTCAAATGTGGAGATAGAATAATATTGAGAGACCATAATACAGAAGAACTAAAACAGTTCAAACGTCCTCATATTTAAAGGTTCAATACTGTTATATCCCCCGGTGAATTACGAATGGTAACTTTTAGGTCTATTTATGGATCAATGTAATATGCCTATTTCCTATTGTACAATTATTACGTAACTGAACTATTCATATTCGTATTTCTCTTATCATTAGCTTTATTTTGACCTTTGACTTATTATCATACGATTCTTGAGTTATAATCAGTTTATTGATTACTTTGGTTTGTATAAAAACCCAGTGTGTTTGTAAATAATGATTTATATTGCCGAGGCTGTTATTTGTGTTCTGGACTCAACTGGCTGGGCTAGGCAGATAGGAAGGACCGAATAGCACCCAATACTGCTCGTACGATTTTATGTATCATTGGACGTTTATGTATTAAGAGGGCATACGTTATAACAAATACACATATATTTTAGAAAAGTATATAAATAAAAAGTATTTTTCTCCTCAAAACAGAAGATCGATCATGTAACATAAATTATGTGTGCGTATAGCTCAGAAGTCAGAATTAAGATACTAGAATTTTGAGAGTTTATGAGAGAATAAGAACAAAGTCTTACGTAATAGCCTCACAAAAATAAAAACAAAATTTACACCACGGTGATTTTTGTGCTTTTTTTTAAGATAAAGACTTTTTTCATCCCATCTTAAAACTTTTTTCTTCCCATTTCGTCCAGTAAAATGAATGGCTTTTTCTCCTAACTCTGAACGTTAGTAATTTATCTAGCACCAGCTATACGGTCTGCCTGTTCTAAATAGTAGATATAGATTGATTAATTTCATAACATTATTTCCCGAGAGGTTTACTGACTGAGATGAGTTCATAGGATGTTTTTAATATACGACACAAGGTCACACAAAGTCATATTACATCCTTTGTTGGATTTTGAGAATCAAATAGATGAAGATAATGATCTGCAGTAATTTTTCAGCTCCAACACTGATCAAACCAGTTTGATTACTGTTCTTGATTAATTTGATTTTGATGGGACATTGTTCATTTAACAGTCAATAGTAAATAGGACTAAAGAGGCTGTAATGTGAAAAAAACATTCAGTTGTTCTTTCATCAGATGTTAAATAAAAACATGGACAGATAAATCTTGCACTTAACAAATGTGCCTTCTAGTTTACAAAATTCTTCGTCAGTGATCAAAACGTCAGATGTAACGTATCATCGATACATAGATCAGTTAATACTGAAGGGTTGAAAATGGTCATACTTGTTTCAGTTAAAAGATTCCTTTTCTGAACAAGACAATACCGATTTCTTGAAAGTGACACACACAATTATGAAGCTCCATCGATTGATAAGAGACAATGTGTACTTAGATTTGTTGTAAGAATCGATTCATTATAAATCGTATGGTTATCGAAGAACGTAATATTCTAGACAAGGAACATGTGTAAACTGGGAACTAAGAGACAGATAAAGGCCCTTTTTATAGCCACCCACACATAGATTTGAACGTATTCCTGTTATTGTATTCGGTTTTGTTACATGTATGTATTAATAAATATGAATTAATAACTTCAGTTTTACATTCTATGAGGGGTTTTGGTATTTTAAAAGAGAATGTGACTGATGCATAGTTAGTATTACAGCCGTCCTAGTGTACATTGTTACTAAGTACGTTAATTAGCTTCATACTTTAGCATAATTAAGTTTCGTACTTACTAATATTAATTTATAATGACTGGAAGTGTTACTGAGGTCGTTATAATTGATCAGCGTTTGTTAGCAATCCACTTAGATCAGACATGAATTCAATCAAAATAATTCTAATGAATGATGGTATATGATTGGATCAAATGTGAAATAATATAGTTCGCAAATAAAGAAAATACGTAATAATATTCTACTTATGAATTAATATCAGTTTGTCAATATACTGAGAAATGTATCTGTCAGAAAATATAAATTACATGCATTATTTTTACTGTCTGTTGAACAGCATAGAAAGCAATAGTACTTGGAATTGAACATAATCTACATACTTAAAAATTGTAATAGTTGAGATCATGAATCAATTGAAGCTAGACCACCGTGAAAAACCTGGAAGCACTGGACGGCCGTTTCGTCCTATTATGGAACTCCTCAGTAGTGCGCATCCACGATCTCGCCTCGTGAGATTGCTGAAAAACAGTTAGTACATGAACTAAGTTGAACATATTTAGTTACGCCATGGTCATTGAGATTATCGCAATATATAATTGTACTTATTACTTAGTATCATTTGTACATGATTTTATCCACATATACGCCCTATTTATTTAACCTAAAACTGCAAGTGGAAATATACTGTTTTCCTGTAGTATGAAACTGTCACATTTCATACATTAACATGTGCAATGTTAATAAAGCAGTGAATCAGTCATGTGTGAAAATTAAAGAATACGTTCAGCTTTTCTGTTACTGGATATTGAATAATCATGTTAAGGCTTATTTATTTTTGCATTTACTGACAAGGGATATTTATTATCATAGCTTATGCGATAATGTCAGTTCCAAATTACATGAAATAATGACAAAAATCTTCGAAAATGATTTTACCCTGAGGTTCAAAGAAAAGATACAAATACTTTATTTTCTAAAGCAGTAATATTCCGATTCTCTGAGACTTACAGGTATTCTATTTTTTACTCGCCACCACAATTAAGAGTTTAAAATGTTTCCCAATAAGATGTGTACCTATTTAATAGTGGAATTTTGTCTCATGCTCCATTGTGACAGGGGTAACTTAGACTTACCACAAATATTAGTCATTGTGACTTACATTCTACGGCTAAACGAAATAAAGATTACTATTGGAAATAATTTCCTACAGACGCAATTCTACACTATTACCCAGAACGTCGAGCACAGAGTCTTGGCTTAGCCAAAGTCAGAACAAGTCAGCCATATAATTCGGTAAAATTCATTTGTTTCTAGAGAGTAGATTATAATTGTTAGTAATAAAAAAAACAGGGAAAAAGAAAAAAACATGAATAACATACCAAACAGTAACCAGAGGATAGGAAAAATGAGTCAACAAACCTAATATCAGTATTGAGATTTGTGGAGATTGCAATATTTTAAAAGTTAAATTCACGAATCAATCTAGGCTAGGCCACTATTGGAAACCTGGAAGAACTGGACGGCAGCTTCGTCCTGGTGTGGGACTTCTCGGAAGTTCGCATCCACGATCCTGCGTACAGGGCTCGAACCCACGTTGATGGTAATCATGTGCTCACTAGTGACTGGCTTCAAGATGGATTTCCTGGAGTTCTAGTGAGAAGCTGTGACCAGTGGAGTTCAGTCCGTACCGAGTGGAGACAGTTATCCACCTCGGACAATGGATGAATGGTTGTCCAACCCTCCGCGGATCGGCTTTAGTTCGACATTAACACAGTTGCATACCGGCTCAGTGCTCTGGAGGTTAGGCGTCCGTACGTGAAACTGAAGGTCCTGGGTTTGAGTCTCACGTGAGGGATCATGGATGCGAACTTCCAAGGAGTTCCACACCAGGACGAAGCGGCTTTCCAGTGCTTACCAGGTTTTAAATAGTGGTCTACCTTAGAGTGACTGGTAAATTTAACTGTTAAAACCGAATATCGTTTATGGCAAACATAATAATCATAATGGGTGAATAAGCAAGTCTTATTCATAAAGGGCCAAAGAGAGTTAATCTGGTGGAGGCGGTTTATTGATGTCATTGGCGGGTTCGTTTATCAAAAATTACAATACTGTCAGATTTATTCTAAACAGCAGTACGAAATTTTAAATTAAAGCGTCTTAGGAGCTACATCATAAGCCGAAAGAAAGGTTATGGCTTTTTGTCTCACTTTCATAAATTATTTTACCTTCAATTAAATTTATCAGGTTTCTCCACTCCATTATTCGTTTTTCTTCCGGAAGCCTAACTTTGTGGGAAACCATTGGAAATAAACGGCAGTAAAGGAAGAAGTCCTGGAAGTTTTGGACTTAATAGAGGTGTCCAACAACACCTAAATGTGAGATTGTGCTGAGTATATTCAGGTCTCATAGTGAGCACGACACCTACAAGTCAGCAAATTGAAATAGAGTGATTTACACTTTAAAATGTTGTTAATCTGAGATATACCATAACAGTTATTCGGTGACAGTGATGAATAATGTATTCACATTTGACATTGCTGGGTTTTATTGATCACTAGTTCTCACTACAATTTTAGGAATATGTCTCAATAACACCACTAGTTATTTATTTGTAAAGATTAGTTCTGTTTGAAGCCAGTTTTTCTCATGAATTGATAGTAGTAAATCAATACCTCAGTTGATTATTAGACGGTACAGGAAAATCTTAATTCGAGCCAAAGAACGTATTAGGTACACAAAGAAACCACCTAATAATCCCGTAGAACTGAACAGACTTCAAATTAAACCGACAATAGCAGTTCACGCCATTTTCAAAGTCCACCAAATCGTTAAATAGGAATAATATATTTGTAAAATCTCAGGGAATATATTATTCCTATTTAATGTCTTACATCAACTAGGCGCCCAAATACTGTGAAACTATTCGCTCTAACTTAGATGAAAGTTCTTACATACAAATAGGATGGGTTACGTAATAATTGAATAGAATTTGAAAAGTTCACATAATTTAAGAGAATCAAGTGAGCGGAAATGTGTGACTGAAAGGGTGGTTTAAGAATTAGGTAATGGAAGAGGAATATAATACAAAACTAAATATTAACCAAAACAAAACTACTGACCAAGAAAAAAAACACAAAATAATTGGATTACTAGGGTAGTAATAAGTTTATAGCTGTTATTACGTTTTATTCTTTGTACAATCGTTTATTTCTTCCCAAACTTTCCAAAAGGACATACCTAGTTTAATCAGCTTCACTTTATTTTCCTATTACAAGTCATTGAAGATAAATCTATTATCCGATTGTTCCAAAAATGTATTGCGCAACTATGTAATTTATGGATTAACTTCGTCTATGCATGATGCTAATCAATTTTACAGAAAGATTTATTATTATTATTATTATTATTAATTAAATCGAGTACTAAAAGTGGAAATAAAGTAACTATGTTGTACAATAACCATGTGGTCAATATGTGAACTGAGTATTCTGAGCAGATGAGAAAAAAGTCGAAAGTGCAACGAATAACTTCACT
This sequence comes from Schistosoma mansoni, assembly GCF_000237925.1. Lineage (NCBI taxonomy): Eukaryota > Metazoa > Platyhelminthes > Trematoda > Strigeidida > Schistosomatidae > Schistosoma > Schistosoma mansoni. Next base: position 285,926 of record NW_017386068.1, read on the forward strand.
GTACACTAATTACATAAATGTAGCATCGCTAAAATGTTTTAGAAATTAATTAAAATGACAGTATATTCCTATTTAGTTATATTATTTATTCTTCTTGATAATTATTGTTCCGCATATGGATATGGTTACTCATGTAAGTTATATATGTACGTTTCATATATATATATATATATATATATATATATATATATATATATATATATTCCTCAATATATTCCTCAAAACCTTATTTTGCGATTACAGTCATGTCAAAATTACATTTTCCATTCAAAAATTGTTTTTGAATTTTATCTTAATGTGGAAAGAAAAGAAAATGTCTATGACGATCTAAGTATGCTTAAAGACAACCTTTTACCACTACTCATTGAATTAGAATAAGAATAATATTGAATTACACTATATATTTGACTCTTTTGTTTAAGTTTTTAAAAATAAGAGTCTGAAGTAGAATCGCAATGACAAAAAGCATAATGTTAGTCAAATAACATGGAGCTAATAAAATCAAGTAATGTATTAGTTTCTTGTTATTTGCAAGCATTCAGAGAGGGAATTCGATTAAGTGTGAAATACATTTTCACACTTCTTCAGGAATATTGCTTGCATACTTGAGATTGCTTAATTTTCAAAGTTTTTTTACATTTTCGAAGTAATCTATGGAGCCACTCTGACTGACCATCGAATTCCAACTAATGTAATGTTAGTCTATTGTTTAGTACTAACCTTATTCTGTTCATTGATTCCATGATATGATCATTACTATAAGTGAAATACATTGGGCACACCATGGCTTAGAGTTAGAGAATAATTCTAATCCAGAGAATTTCACACAACTTCAGTTTCACTACTTTCATTCTAAAATGAGAACACATCTACGTTTTCTTTAGTATTTCCCCCTATGATATTCTGTGAACAACGAGCAATTTTTCCTTCGATTGATAAAGATTGCATTAAGTTCCTTATATACGTAAAAATGAAAAATTATACATTCTAATATCTGATTGCTAACAACGATATGACTGTTGTGTAAATATTTGTTCATTAGTCTGATTTAATAGTTTAATGGTGTTAGAAGTTTTCAACTGATAAGTTTATGACCAATATCTTTCAAGAATCAACTCTACAAACAAATGTATGTGTAGAAGTGTTCAATAAGCTTCATTTGATTATCAACCTGAAAAAAAATTGTATAGATACAAGTAACTAAATCGCTGTTCGATGCACAGTATAATACATAAAAAAATACATAAAAAAACAGTTTCATTTGTTACTTTTGCCTATCTCTCTGTTAGAAAAGAGTGCGTTTTTAATGGATACTATAAAAATCTAAAGAATACGTCAGTAGACAGATAAATGTTTCATGTTTTATGGTTTTACGGGGAATATTTCCTCAGAATTATCATCTACAATATATTACTTAGTCTGAATTTATTGGATCAAATTTGAGATAGGAATTTATAAAGAATGCGAAGTTTACTTACAGGTGAAAATGTCTGCAAGTTGGTTAAGCAAACATTATTACAAAAGTAAGCTAAATAGGAAATAACGTAGAAATCAAAACAACAAATACTCATTGCTACAAAACACTATTTTAGTTTTCTATGATCATGAGTCAACTGTTAAGATGACCACAATTAAAGTGGTTGACTAATGATAAGAAGTGATCATATATAAATGATCGGCAACCGATCCCAGTGATGAATCTATTGATAACGTTTTCTGAATGGCTTCTAAATATGTTACAGTAATAAATTTAAGAAACTGGTCGTATAAGTACCACAGCATTTGTTTTAAAATTTCAAGAGGATATAACATTTACAAAGATATAAGATAAATAGTATGTATGGATTTGAACTACACAGTATGGTGCATACAAAGTCGTTAAAAACTTCAAGAACATTTAGTGAAATAAGAACCTTGAATATCAGTCATTTACCTGTTTATTCTAACAGCTAGTAATTATGTAAATGGAAATTTTGTAATGGTAAACATATTTATTATAATAAATAAATTTATCAGGAAATATGTTTACTTCTGTTACAACCATATAAAATAAATACTGAAAGTTACATTGTGTTGTCTAATGTTTATCTAATACTTATTTGGTAACTGACTGTCAAATAAAGATTGAATGAATATTTTTTTGTGTGTTATTATTACGTTCATTAGATTATCATCGTAGACATTTTGATCCGGCTATTGCTTCATTTACGAAGGAACCATATATAGGTGCGGTGTGGTTCACACAACATGGAGATTATATGTACGTTAATGGAAGCGTGGCAGGACTCCCACCTGGAAAACTGTTGGGTACACATGTTCATCGTTATGGAGGACTTGGAAACATGTGTCTTGAAGCTGGTCCTCATTTCAATCCATTCAACCAGTAAGTTTATGATCCGCTTACTCTGGGTAGTCATTTAACTTATGCTTCGAAATAACATATCATGAATGGTTTCTAAAATGTGCTTTGAACATATGAAAGCGATAATAGTTTTGCTTTTATCCAATATTTTATAAACTATAAAGTTTCGTTTTGTATATTTTATACTAAGCATGTGAAATACATATTAGAATATTATTGATATACCTTCGTCTAAAGAGCTGAATATAAATAAAATTCTAGTTATGAAATTAAACTATGTCTACTCTGATCACTGAATATGTTTTAGATTAGTTAGTTTTACTTACTTACGCCAATTATCCCTTTTGTAGAAGCATATGCTGTCAACCAGCATTCTTCATTCAACCCTGTCCTGGGTAATCCTTTCCAGTTATTTCCAATTGTTATTCATCCTTTTCATGTCTGCTTCCAGTTCTCGATGCACTGTGTTCTTTGGTCTTGCTTTTTTCCCATTTCCCTTCAGGATTCCAAGTTAACGTTTGCCTCGTGATTCACTTTAATGTTTTCCTCAACGTATGTCTTATACACCTCCATTGTCTTTTCCTGATTTCCTCTTCATCTGGAAGCTGGCTTGTTCTCTCCCACAGTAGGTCTTTGCTGATGGTTTCTGACCAACGGACATTGAGTATCTTGTAAATACAATTGCTTATAAATACTCGTACATTTTTGATGATGGTTGTGGTAGTTCTCTGCGTTTCAAATCCGTACAGTAGAACTATCTTGACGCTCTTATTGAATATTCTGACTTTGAGGTTTGTTGACAGTTTTTTTTTAGTTTCATATATTCTTCAGATGTAGGAATGCGTCCCTTGCTTCGCCAATCCTTGCCTTTACGTCTGCATCAGATCATCCTTGTTTATCGATGATGTTGATCAGGTACTTGGAAGTTTCCACTCCTTCCAGAGTTTCTCGATCAAGTATGATTGGGTTGGTGTTCTCCGTATTGTATTTCAGGATCTTGCTTTTCCATTGTGTATGTTGAGGCCTTCTGCTATAGAGGCTTCTGCTACAGTGATCGTCTTGACCTGTATTTGTCCGTATGTATGAAATAGAAGAGCTAGGTCGTCTGTGAAGTCCAAATAGTCCAGTTGCATCCAAGCTGTCTATTGTATCCCGTGCTCCCCCAGATGTGGAGGTCTCCATAATCCAGACACGTTAAATGTACTTTTCTGGAAACGTTGTCTATTAATGACTCACTGTTTTTATTCACTTAAATATTAAGATTTATAAATTCAAGAATCAATTTCATGGTCTGAAATTCAATATTAATAGAGTTTAACATCACCTAGGACAGAAGTTTTTTTAGATACAACAAACGGTAGATGTTTAAAAACTATTGAGATCCTACTTTTGACTCTGGTAAACTACTAGAAACGAAAAGTACAGTGGAAATATAACTTTCGTGGAAGTCTCCAAAGGTCTAAAAAAGACGAAAATATCAGCAATTTAATTTGTTATCATATGAATTTGGATATACGCTCTTTATTAGTTTCACTACCCAGGAAACGTTTGATCATTACTAGCGATTTAAATAATTTTTTCATACAATGGTGTGAAATTTTTATTCCAACAAACATGTAGTATCTATGCTTATCGTTTTTCGACTTTCCTATTTGCATAAAAACAACAGGGGAAAAAAAGGTCTATGAAGTGAAACCAATGTCACTATTTACATTTTTTTCAATTTAACCAAGTAACAACATTCATATTTTAGAGGAAAATACCCAGCAAAATGACCTGATAACATATCATTTAGTATTTACGATTAGGATATATTTTGAAAATAATTGACAGAACAAACCCAATACTACGAAGCAGACAATATCAAACTAGTTACTACTCAGTGATCAATCACTGTTCATAATCTGTCCTTAAAACATATCAGTGCCCACCCAATCAACTTCGACATGACACATTCAGTTATAGCGTCAAATTCATGTTTTTGATAAGTATGAATGTACGCTAATTTGAAATTTTATTTTGTTGATGAAGAGTATCAAACATAAGAGGGTATTTGTAATTTCGATCTCGAAACCTTCAAAACCAAATATGCACTAATCACTGATCAGTTGATCTTCTTACTCAGAAGATAATGCTGATTTTGTCTTCAGAAATTGGTTGTTCAGTCTAATCAGCAGTGATGTAGATATTGTTAGATAAATCCTACCAACTGAATGGTTATAAACGTCTCCTGTCACAATAAATAAAAAATAAATTTTACAAAATTTCAGAAGAGAAAGTCTGAGTATTGTTAAAGTGATTCTTTGGATATTTTGGAAGTTGAAAACACTATATCATTCGTTATTGAAAATAGTTCATTTGAAATCTAACAGCTATATATATAAAAAAAAATGGAGAAGTAGTAATAAGTGTTTTAATTTAGTTACAAGTTTTCTTAAAGAAAAATATAAAAATCATGATTTGATTTATGTGTGTACTTTCAAAGAAAACAGCTAAAAGTTACTTTTTCGTTTTATTTTGATTCTAGACGTCATGGTCCACGTCATGGATACCCCAGACACGCTGGAGATTTAGGAAACATTAGAGTTGGACGAGGTGGTGTAGCGAAATTTGATTTCTATGTTACTATAAAAGGACTAGGACCATTTGATGGATTTATTGGTCGAGCACTTGTTATACATGCAAATAGGGATGATCTTGGAAGAAATCGAGACGAAGGCAGTAGAACAACGGGTAATTCTGGTCCCAGATTAGCATGTGCTACAATAGGATTTCGTGCACCATGAAATGATTTTTGTTGGACGTACCACATAATAAAAATCAGATAATAAATTCATACTGAAAGTTCATTTTCATTTTTAATTGTACAGAATATACCCTGACGCAAAATCTTATACGCATTTAAACAGATTACTTATGATTTTATGTAATCAGACTAAACGGAGACAGATGCATAGCAATAAAAAACCACTATAATATATAAGAAATCTCGTCTAAATTAGAGCGAATAGTTTCACAGTATTTGATGTTTGATTATAATTCCTTGAAAAAGCTTGGACCAGATTGCCAGGCGAAACGTTGGATTTACTACAAATTCATTCTCTGAGATTTTACAAATATATTATTCCTATTTACTGTCACTATAATATAGTCCTGAAACTCTATTTCATGTTATATTTTCATACAGATTTGTATATAATTTGTTTGGTATTAAAAAAATTAATGATTGATTTATGGCAACAGGTAGACAATACTCAGGCATCTGTCCTAAGAATTAGAATGAAAACAAAGGATGATCTCTTCAAACCCGAATATCAACCACGAGAAAGCTTAGAACCTTTAAAAAAACCTTATTCATTCCCGTTGAACAAGTGAATGCCGTGACTCATAAGTTTACTTAATAAAGCACTGAGATTCAAGCATTAGTAGTACCTTTAACGCTCGAATCCAATTTTATTCACCAGACCAGTAATAGTAAGGACAAAAATACATTGTATATTCTACTGCTGATCAACACCGAAACTTACAGTCTAATCCATATCAGTCTGCATTATATTTAAGCGCATGAAAATGTTAAAGTGTACTCGAGTATTTATGGATTTATCGTTTCCCATCAAACACAATGTAACTGATCATATCCTATTAAGTTTCTTAACTAAGTGCATAATGTTTCTTATTCCATGATCTCACACAAACATCAGTCATCTATTAGATGAGGTAATTTTAAGTTAGACTGAGTCTTGTTTTTGAGTTGGTAATGAATTCAAACGTTTCGGGGCTAAAAATATCTGACTTACAGTAATACGACATGTATATCTCCAGATATTTATATTAGTGTAAATAACTGATGTCCTTTCTAGAGAAATTCATTAAAGTCAGATGATCTTAAAACCACATACCTTATTAAGTTTGCATACTTTAAGAATACGGTTTTATGTTTAAAATCAGACAATTTCACGTGTAACATCAACAATATTTTCTCTAAAGGCACGTCATTAAAAGGCAATATGACTAAACTGCTACAATAATTTATCTATTACAAAGTTTATCTTTGTATCTTTAGAGTTTAGAAATTATTTAGGGTAAATTATGATTGATTAAAAAATATAAAACGAAAAGATCTTATTATCATACTGTGGTGTTAACTAAATAAATAAACAATAGTTCTAATTGTTATTTACTAATATGTGTAACCATTCACCAATGTCTTCAGTGAGTTGATATCTCCCAACAGACCTGGTTGAACTCCACTGATTACTGCTTCTTCCTAGAACTCCAGGAAATAACTCATGGAGTCAGTCACTAGTGAGCATATGATCATTATCTCCACAAAACTCCCTTCTGATAATGATCATATGCTCACTAGTGACTGACTCTATGAGGTATTTCCTGGAGTTCTAGTGAGAAGCAGTAACCAGTGGAATTCAACCAGGTTTGTTGAGAGATATCGACTCACTGAAGACATTGGTGAATGGTTGCTCAATTTCGTCCATTGGTTGAAGTTAGACATTAACTCCGTTGGATGCCGGCCGGCTCAGTGGTCTATCGGTTAAGTGCTCTGGCGCGAGACTGGTAGGTCCTGGGTTCGGATCTCGCGAGGCGGGATCGTGGATGCGCACTGCAGAGGAGTCCCACAAGAGGGTGAGTTGGCCGTCCAGTGCTTCCAGGTTTTTCATGGTGGTCTAGCTTCAATTGACTAATGATCTCAACTACATAAAATTACTAAAATCTCCACAAAACCCCCTTCTGATTTAATAATATGTAACAATCACGAACATAAAAATCATTTCGACATTTTGTGCTGATGGTGTCGTTCAGAAGGACGGTGAAAGCACCACGGCCGAACCATCCAGCTCAGAAAACAAAACTCCATCAAAATCATTTAAACATTTTCATCCTTATAGAGATGTTAGCTTGATGAGAATTAGTCGAATGTTGAGGAAGATATTCGTGTTTTTCATTTTATAAACCACAACATAACAAATCACTCAATTTGTTTTTAGCTTTCCTAACATTCTTATTACGACCATTTTTAAACTTATTTTCTTCTGTTAATGTATATGGTTCACTGAAACTACTAAGATTTCTTATAGTTAAATTTTCAACAAGTATAAAAATCAGTGGTCCCAACTGAACAAGCATTTTCCTAGAACAAACATTCGTCCTATTAAGATAGAAGTGTAAGCCACAAGATCCTGATTCCGAAAACTAACAGTAACGCTCCCGATATGGGAACTTAGAGTCTTAATGTTCAATATTTCAGAGGCTCATATGTATGTGCTTTTGTGTAGGAACTGTTAAGTACCCCGTGGTTCTCGTTGATTCTCTAGATGATGTCACTCTGTAAAAAAATGATCCTCCAGGTCTTTGAAATCGTCCAAACATTCTATTTACTTATACTAATCGTTTCTCTGGTTGTCAGAAAAGATATTAGTCTTGTAACTTCTAAAGAATCTTAACATTCACCGTGTGGCGTCATGACTCCTCTATATGATAACCCTTTAACGTCCAGGAAAAAATTTAAATAGTTGAACTGGATTTTTATAATCAGCTTTTTCGGTAAGATTCTTTTTTGTGATATGGGGTCGCTATTACTATAACCAACGCTCGTTCACCCTGGATTGAGACCATCAGTAACTCGAGAAAGGCTCAGGTGTAGATGTGGTGAGAACTCTTATCAAACTGAATACTTCTAGGTAGTGCTTTGACAAAACCCATTGGTGAAAAATATGTTTTTTATGATCAACATGTTATTAAATAAACTTGGTTAAGTCTTTTAATATGAACTTGATGTTTGATTGTTGTGTTTGCTTTTAAAGTGTACAAATAGAATTTTAGGAAAATTATTTTGCTTCGTGTTTCAAAGACATGAAAAAATTATACTGATCATGAAAGAAATATGCAATGACACGTCAAAAGTCAAATTGACTTTGACCGTAAGTTTAATAATGCAAATGTAAGCAAATTATCAAGGCGATAAGTAACTACAGTCACACAAGTTCTCAGCCTTAAACAAGATTATATAGCAACAACAAAAGAAGGATATAACCACAAGAAAGTTTTATATGGGGATTTTTAATGTTTTTGATGACGAATGAGCGATACATAAGAATAATTATTAGTAAGTTGCTCAGTATCCAGGATCGCAAGTGGTAGATTATTTGTGGGTATTTTTCAAAACTTTTGAAATGGCAGCAGTAATGATATGCCTTGCAAGTTTGCATAGCTTGACATCTAATAATAGATTTGTATTGCTCAAAATAACATTCAGAAATTTATGAATTATAGACTAGAAAAGACAAATTAATTCATTTCCTATGACGAACAATATAAATTGGTATAAATAACTTATTTTAATGAATTCCATAGCCACGTTTATGTACACATGTACTAAATCAAAACAAAACAAATAACTCACTGTGTTATGCTTAACAATGGCAACGAATCAAATTGTTTCGATACTTAGTAGAAGCTGACATTTAATCACAATTACTATAGATAGGAATAAAGATGTTTGCATTTTTTCTTAACTAAATAAGTAGAGGCATAGAAAAGTACAATATTAATCTCATTATGAAAGTCAGATATGTGTGTAATTAGTACGGAGCGTTTGTGAAAATTGTTGAACTTCTTTAGATTGTATCATGGATTGACTGTAGTTAGGTCATCAGGAAGCATCGGGAGGATTTTTAATTCTAGTATGGAATTCAACAGTGTTCACCAACGAACCCGCCACCGAGGATTGAACCCAGAGATTTCGTTCCCGTGGTAAGTTCGTAGCCTCTAAAAAACTTTACTGACATCCACTGGTGTACCTAATTAACTTCCGTCAGTTCATTCAGTGAAGTAGTCTATGTAAACGCAATAATCTACAACATGACCCTACACTGACAATAATCATGTGCTCACTAGCAACTCATTTCGAGAGGTAATTCCAAGAAATCTAGTGAGAAGCCGCAGAAAATAGATTGTGGAGTAGTTTGGTGAACTGATTAGAGTTAGATAATAATGATTATATAAAGAATAATGAATGTGAAAATCGGTTGAATGACATGGTAAAATAAATTATTGACACAACAATATCTTCAGAAAGTTCATGTAGACGCGATTAACTTGTTTTGGTGAAGGAGTCAATACACTACAAGAGGAGGGAGGAAAATAGATTTTAAAATCATGACAGAAAAAAATAAATATATTTCTCTGATATATACAGTTTTAGATTATGTTTATATGTGACAAAGGTGTCAACTATGAAAGAAGCATGGAAGAAAACGCTATCTTCGGGTGACGTTTATTCACCCTGTAGACGACTGTGAATAGTGGGTATGCTTTAATCTATGACTTATTTTCACTAAGTACTCTGTTATGAAACTTCTTGTAAACCCACTGCTAGCTCTTTTTAACCATATAAAATAGTGTTCTTAAAATTGCTGGTTAGAATTATCATTAAACAACCAATATACTCAACTCTTGAAACAGATGAATTGATGAAAACATATCAAAGTAGTAGGATAAGGGAAATTGTTTTTTTTAGATTATTAGGAAGCACAGGTAAACTTGTGAACATTGACCACTCAGTTGATCCGACGAACGCTCTTTTGAGAGAATTTGAAACATTTTATTAACTTTAGTTTTATCGTCTTTAAAGTTGATGTTCACGCAAAGCACCTATTTTAGCCATCAGATAACTAGTTTGATATGTGAAAATTATATTTGAAATAATCTTAGTGATTGAAGTTTAACTAATTCCCACGTTTCGTCTAGCAAAGGTGTCTGGACTTCCACCCTGAAGACGTCCAGACAAGTTTGCTAGACGAAACGTTGGAACTACTTAAATTTCAATCACTGAGATTATTTCTAATATAATTTCCAAACATTATGTCTTCTCTATACTCGGAGCCCAATTTTTATCAAACTATTCGTTCTAATATTGAAGAGTATTCGTAGTTTTCTTGAAAAACGATTTTTTAAACCACCTTCTTGATATAAGTTTCAGTGGGAGTTTACTATCTGATTTCATAAGAGACTATGACTTTGTTGTTCATGAAAAACGATGATGCCATTTAATCTATATCGAATGTTTAAACTATGTGTGTTAGAGGGAAAGAGATTGAATTGAGGCATGTTTCGTGCAAAATTGCGCTGTGGCACGTTGATTGGCCACTTTTGAGTCAATCGGAGCTGATAGATATTTGGATAAGACTGTGGAAAATTCTTGCGTAAAACTTATAAATATGCTGACGTTTTTCTTATTGTGATTCTGTGATGTTTAGGAGTATTTGAATCATAGTATAAACTAGTAATCTCGGTAATAACGCAATTTTATCAAGAGGAATTAGATGAGCACGAACGAATATACTGTATTTGGAATTCAAAATCAAAACAGTCATCAATACAAAAGAATCATTGGTTCATTCAAATACCACATCCGCCACAGCTTAAATGAGGACCCAGATTTCTGCGATCAATCGTACCTCTTCTCTTTAGGTTCATCACGCGTCTACCCGACTGTGTAATAGATGTAGACTCTCTACAATCTAGAATATACTCATTGGTATTAAAATTAACAACCGAAATTGGAACAGATTCACCTGATTCCTAGAATTGTATACGATCATCATGTTTGATGTGTAGTGAAACCACTGATATCTAGAGTTTGAAATATAGACTTTACAACATTATCCTCCCCCACGAAATAATGTTGGGTTCTTACATCGCAATGTTATAACCAATTCGACGTTCCTAATTTGCATTATCTTCTTATAACTCACGCTTCTATTATTAGATGTGAGTATTTGGAGATAAAAACTGACACGTTATTTGAGGCATTCTATCATGTGACTTTGACTTGCAGAAAAATTATGATACATATTCTACTTGTTATTCATCTTGGAATACACAGGTAAATATGCATTGATACGTGTAATTAACACATTTGATTCATCTAGGCTTGATTCACCTGCGAAACAATCAAATGGAAAACATGCATCTGCCTCAGACTCATTAGGACAATCTTGAACTTGATTTGGATTTTCTACCTGTGCAAACTTCATATCTGGGCAAACTGGTTCTCTGATTGCTTCGGGAAAACTTGCTATTCTCTCTAATTCATCGTACCACTGACTAGGGATTGTACTTGACACACACACAAAACAGTCATCAATACAAAAGTATTATTGGTTCATCCAAACCCTACAGATTCCTACTTCCATTCAACCGTTGGAGTAAAATTACGTTCCTATCTAGCCATGTTCTGACTTAAGGACTTGTTGAGTGAAGTAAGGTGTTCGAAAAATACTAAGCAATAGGATTAGCTGGGTCGTAATAAGAGAGATCATGACAATGTGCAGTTAATTTGTATGGATAATGTACTTACCCTTCTTAACGTTCAATTTCTCAGGGTTTCTAAAATGCCCTGTTTGTTACTAATTTCTTTTGCTATATAGAGCAAGTCACAAATCTACGTGACTGCTAGTTAAACGCTGAAATTGTACTATAATACATATGTACACTTATTTTGATGACAAACAAATAATCATTTGCGTTTTGTCAAACGCAAACAAAAAGCTGTCAGATGACTCCAGGACTTAGTGAAGTGTACTCAGAAGAAAAATAACAAGATAATGCTGGAGTAAAGTTTGTCTTAGTACATTTGATGAAGTGAATAGTATGATTAGCATTTAATCGACATTCTGTCATGTAGTATCATATAATTAGGATGGACATCGCGTAATGAATGGACAAAGCTAAAAAAATATCACTTTAACCGATAATGTTTGGTTATCACGTTGATCTAAAAATCCGACAAAAAGTTGACCGAGAGTGTAGTGTCGGTTACTATGTTAAGCCCATATAACTCATCCTAACTTCTGGACAGGCCAATTTATCCATTTCTCTTGAGTCACGTTTTGACCATGTTAGTTATTCACTTATCAACCCTAACTGTTTTCATATGGGCGTGTGTGTGTACATTTCTTATCCCATTCATCACATGTCTGTAACCTATTTTTACCTGGCTATGAATATTGATTAACGCTTGATTAAATAAAGTTGGCTGACACACTTTTCCACCGCGCGTCATTTCACTTCGATCTCTTCTATACATTTCATCTCTTTCATTTCCTGTCCAGATCAGTGAATGTACAAAATATATGTATTCAAAAATCCATTCTCGTATTTGACTTATTTAATTCCGTTATTCAACAACGCGATTTAAATGGATGAAATATACGAGGGTAGCTGACATGTATATTTCGATGACAATCAGCATCCAATCCATTTGGAATCAGATCCCAGGCCACAAAACGAGAAATAATAAAGCTAGTCTTGAACACTCCTCTAACAGACTAAAAGTTTAATTTCTTTGTTACACTTAGCATAGTTATTCGGGGATTGTGGTTGATATTCTTGTATTAACTTCTATTATGCATTTTATTTGTTTTTTAAATTATATACATGACTTCCAACAAGAGCAATACGATCTTTTGACGAATTTTGCTTATTTGTGATATTTACTTTGAGGTACTCAGAAAAAACGTGTTTAATATAAATAAACAACAAATAACAACAACTATCGATACTTCGAAATATAAACGTCAATATAGTCATAATTATTGAGTACATATGAACCAATATAATGGGCAGCTTGCTTAATAAAAATGACAAACATGTTTCTTATCGTTTTGGCTCAGTGAATTAATACCCTAAGTAATCAATTTTTTTAACACAAATCAGAAGATAAATATTTTGGCCAGATAAGTTTTTGAGCTGATGTTTATTTACAAAGAAATGTTTCTTAAACAGCTAGCTAATCATATAATTAGCTAAGAAGAATCATCAGTGATGTTTATCTACCAATAGCATGTTATTCTGTTCACAGTGTTATACAGGACTACAAAGGGTTATAATCTATGTTTAAAACAAGTTGGCACAAATTACCCCTAGCTCATCTTTACATCATAGCTGTATACATAAAAGAATAATCTAAATATAGGCTCATTCTAGTCACATGTCAATGCAAATTTTAGTAACTATGGCAAAGAATAGCGAAAAAAAATAATCAATTACATGATGATGACTAATCAAACACCAATCAGAAGCTTAATTAGTTGATTTCTATTATCGATTGAAGCTGCAGATCGGTTTTTGCACAGATTTCACACAAGTTAAAGTTAATCTTAGTTCATTTCTCATTAAATAAACTCATTATGAAAATTATTGAAACATTTATTCTTTGCTAGTTCAACAATATATGATCAAGTTGTTCATTTAAAGCTTCTAACTATTTACACGTGATGTAATCAATAAAAATAAACAGAATCCTTAAAAGAACACCAACTGATGTTAAACAAATAGTTTATTTTAAGTTCCTTTCAGGGTGTCCTCTTTGAATGCTATAGCAGTAGGTGGTTTATATTTTTTTTACGGAGTTTGGTTACAAAAATTTCTGAAAGACACTGTACTTTTTATCAGGTTAGACTGAAACTGATTTTATTGCAAATATATCAAGTAAATATGTTACTCGAAATGAGTCACAATACTAGAAAATATTTTTACGAAGCAGTGTTTTATCTAGGAATCGGAAATTGTTATATCCTAGCGAAGACATAAGTATGCGTAACTTCCGGGACCTATTAATGCACGATTATTCTATAAATATTCTTATTGTTTAACTACTAAGTAACTAGGTTGTGTATATCTATATTCATCTTATTGTAAGCTTCATTTTGACCTATGAATTATTACTGTATGATTTACTGTTCCTAAATTATGTTCAGTTTATTGATTACTGTGTCCCATATTCACAGCCACATTTGGCTTGATCTTGTACAAATATTATTTTCTATTTTATGGTGTGATGTGCTCTGTCTGTCTGGTATATAAACAGAGTGTGCTTGAAATAAATGATTCGCATAGCAGAAGCTGTCATTGGTGTTCTGGACTCAAGTGGAAGGGCTAGGCGAGCAAAGGACCAATAAGGACGCTAGATTACTCATACTGGTCGAACGTCATTGATTTGTCACAGTGTTAGGATCGGAAAAGTCTATTTCGATTGGTGGATAATTCACGTGATAAAAGCCGGACATAAAAATCAGTAACGAATTATCATACGTCTATTTTTTATAGTCATAACAGAAATGATACATTCTAAAGATTTCAAAACAGTAATATAAACATTTCCACAGAACTCACAAGCTCAAGACTAACCATAATGTGTAATGAAACTAAGAAAAACTTTATTGCTACTATAAACTGTCCAACGTTTAATAATATTTACATTGGCTCAACAAATGAAAGAATCAAAACAAAAGCTTTTAAAACTGTATATCAATGGAGTTTGATAGAATTAGATTTAGGTAAGTAACAAGTCGTTCTGAATTACTCTCTTCGTAAACAAATATGAAAGATGAGCCACAATTAGTTTATGAAGCTCTCCAAATACCAACTACAGCACATGTTAAACGTTTACCGGAATTGCCTGTCTTGCGACTGCCCTCGTCATTCATTTTGCCTAAATCATCCTCTTTCTCATGGATAACCATTGCTCTTCCAACAAATCCATCAAATTTAGTAATAGAAGAAATATCAACATCGAAATCGAAATTCAAAACACCATGTTGACCCACATAATGATTTCCAAAATCTCCAGGATGTCTTGGTGAACCTGTTAGTCCACCATGATCACTAAAAATTGTTACATAATAACTTTAGTATAAGTAAGCAAAAATGGTAAATACATCGACAAATATTTAAAATAACCATCATCCACTTGCAATTAGTTTATTTTCAGATCTAATAATGTTGTTGAAACACACTAAGTTCATTTATTTCTTTTTGAGTTCATGGATTGTCAATGCTTTAGCAGTGCATAAAATATTGATCCGACTCCCCCCCCTTTGATCCGGTTCCTTTGACTCTATAGATTACTTTAAAAGACGAGTCTTTTGGAGCAATGTGTCCACAGTTGATCAAATGCTCTTGTATCGAACTAGTTATCTTGTCAATTGGACTATCTGACCCATAACTTATTTTCTTCCTTACCCCTTGATTAGTACGTAACCTCATTTGTTATTTATTGTCGAATCAATTTATAATGCAATCTTTCCTAGCCTCCTGTAGAGAATAATTTCTTTTTGATTGTTTTCAATAGCAAGTTGGTTAAATCATTTATACTATTATTCTAAACATTAACTTACTGAAATTAAGATACTAAAATTCCTCTGATTCGCCTCATATTGGATAGAAGATCATTTGTATAAGAAGTATATTAGATATTATATAGTATTGTTTAGATAACTGTCTACTGTAGGATAACGTTCCTTGAAATCTAAATCTATAAACAATTTATCAGAATTTATTTTATCCACTGAAGATGAAGTTACCTTTTGAACTTATGAAAGGCACGCCAAACTAAAATAATAGATTCCATAATATCAACTTTATTCTGAATTGTGGATGTTTTTTTCACTTATTCTCCGTTTCTTTAATTATTGAGTATCTTCATGTATTACAAGATGAAATAATGATATCATGATTATCATTGGTCTACACCTCAAAAAGAGTTTATTCTATCATAAACAATACATATTAATAAGTTCAAATAATTTTTTGAAAGCCTATACTTAGAAATAGTGACTGAAATAATTCGACAATCAAATCAGTGGTTCAGACTAAATAACTTATTCAGTATAGATATTTATTCATGTCAATAGAAATGAGCTATTTACTTTTAGATTTTTAATTTAGTCAATGGTTGTTTTAACTCGATTATATTGTCACCTGAGTTATACAAGTGAATATTATGATGATGTCTACAGAGATGATATATTCTTTTGGAAATACATTCAGATAAAACGTTTGCGAGCGAAGATGGATAGTGGCTAGCAGTGGAATCTACAACGTGTGTTTCGTCCTATTCGGGACTCGTCGGCTGGATGTAACTGCATCTCAGAGTTGATGTTCACTCTGGGACTCGAACCCAATACCTTCCGCTTCAAACGCCATCGCGTTATCCACTCAGCTATTGAGTCCCGATAGCCACCTGCTTGTGCAATGGAGTGAAGTTTTAAATCCACTATATGCTGTTTACTTGTATCTTCCCATTGTTATTTAGGACTGCGATTGATCAGTCTCTTATTGGCATATGTGCATCTTTGCTTGTAAAGGCTTGAGGTATTCCTATAGTG
>NW_017386068.1:302673-318532 GCF_000237925.1 Schistosoma mansoni
GACCAATAGCAGTCCTAAATAACAATGAGGAAGATACAAGTAAACAAGATCGATTGGATTTAACAAGTTTGTAGTTATGATTTTTCAGGTAGACTTTGTTAAAGAATTTTTCAATTTAATGTTTACCTGTTAAACGGATTAAAATGTGGTCCGGCATCATTACATTCATTACCTAATGCACCATATTCATGTATATGAACACCCAACAATTTTTTTGGCGGCAAACCTGACACAGATCCAGTCACTCTGAGATTTGAGCCATGTTTTGTGAAATACACAGTTCCAGAATACGGTGGCGTAACAAAAGTGGCTATACTGAAAACAGTCTGGAAGCATTGAGGAGTTCCTAAAAATAAATATTATATGTAGAATTTAATTTGTCCTACAGATATACTATTAGAACTTTAAACGCGATACTGGCGATCCCAGAGTCTATGTGAAAGTTATAGTCAGAATAAGGACAACTTGGCTTTAAACTTTATCTCTTTCTAAACATAAAAACAATTAAATTAGTACAATGATTAAAGAATTACAGTCATTAGGTGAAACGCACAAACGTACCGACCAGTATTGAGTGTTTTATCAAAATGAATAAAAATTATGAGTCACACCAATACTAGAGGATAATAACGTCTTTAAATTGGTAAGTCACACGCAACAGGAATAGTTCACAGACAGATCGGACCAGATTAACGTGGTCGGAGCTTAATCAGAGATTTGATTGGTTAGTTATGAACATAACTAACATTATATATATAATAATCCGATAAAGCATTTTCAGCCACAGTTTGTTTATTTTAACCATAGAATTTGTTCGCTTGAACCAGCAATACATACATAAATCTAAAACTAATTCATCAACCTTGACCTGATATTTCATTAAAGTTAAACTATTATCAATAATTTTACATAATAAAGTGTTCTATAATATGAAAGTAAGCAAACAAACACCTCTGTACTAATATATGGAAACAATGTCTTACAGAAAGTTATTTTACTTTAATGCGCATAAAAATCCTAGAGGGATCCTAGCCTTGAACAACTCATACTTTGGCAATATCACTCACATTTGCCATAAACACCATATGATTTATAATTAGATCGTGCTACCATTTTTAGTGTCTATTAGCATCTGGACTATTCTATAAATATTTTTTTTCTAGCATCCATGGTGGGTGTTGTATACTAACACATATAACGTACCTTGAAATGAAGTTCAGTTGTGTAATATCGAATCAAGTGGTGTTACATCATACACGTATTAACGATTACCGACTGAACGAATGTGACCGTATCCAGGAAAAACAGATTTAAGCATTTTATCGAATTCTGTATCACTTTAATTTTCATGAATCTTATTCATTACTTATTTACTTACGCCTGTCGCCCCTCGTGGAGGAGCATAAGCCACATACCAGTATTCTCCATCCAACCCTGTCCTGGACATTTCTTACCAGTTATTCCCAGTTGTTATTCAGGCTTTTCACATCTGCTTCTATTTCCTGACGTACTGTGTTATTTGGCCTTCCTCTTTTCCGCTGACCTTCAGGATTCCAAGTTGAGGCTTGCCCCGTGATGCAGTTTGATGATTTCCTTTAAGTATGTCCAATCCACTCCCAATGTCTTTTCCTAATTTCCTCTTCAGCTGGAAGCTAGTACCTTCTTGACGATGGTTGTAGTAGTTCTCCACGTTTCAGATCCGTACAATAGGGCTGTCCTGACGTTCGTATTGAAGATTCTCACTTTGAAATTATTTGATAGTTATTTTGAGTTCCATATGTTCTTCAATTGTAGGAATACTGTCCTTACTTTGTCGATCCTCGTTTTTACATCTGCATCAGATCCTCCTTGTTCACCAATGATGCTTCCCAGGTACGTGAAAGTTTCCACCAGAATTTCTCCATCAAGTGTGATTGGGTCGGTGTTCTCTGTGTTGTATTTGAGAATCTTTCGTTTTCCGCCTGTAGCTCTTCTAGAGTGACTGCCGGTCCAAAGCCCGGGTAAAGGAGGAGGGTTGGGCATGAGGTTAGCCACCCCATCCCGTAGAAAACTAACCTGCCAAAAAACGCTAGTCAGAAAAAAAGGATCTTATTCCGTGGTCGTTATTTATTCGCTATTAAACATGACATGAAAAGAATGTGATTACAATATTATATTAAATTTTTGGAGATATCTCAGTCACAGGAAAATGGTCATCTCAGTAAACACAGATCCTTCAACTGAGATATTCTTTTTTGGTTAATGAAATAATTGGAAAAATATCAGTAGGTTCATTTAGTTTGTAAGTCGATAAGAAATCGGATAAGACTAAAATGTTAAATTCAGAAAGTAAAAGTCATAAGGTATATTATCTGCAACCATCTGATTTGATGAATTCAGTATGCAAGTTGTTTTAAGGGAAAACATATAGATCATACTTTACTAAATTTTCATAATAAATAGTCAATGAACCTGTTTTCTATAAATAAATACACTTGATACATCGAAATGGACAAACATTTATCGGGATTAAGTTCTAAAAAGGTGAATTCCGATCACTGAGGCTATTAAAATTAGTTCACAAACATCGCCTATTTCTAAGTAATCTACAGAATAAACACCATTAGATGGGTAGATCATTTTTATTTCTACAGTGTTTAGAATATTCAAATTACGTATACCACTGACTTAATGTTGTCTTCATTTTTCTAGGTTATTACTCTTCATAACAATGACAAATTTGTGATGCAATAGATAAATTCTGAAAAACATTTCACACTTGAAAATCACGAAAATCGTAAACTAGATAGAAACTTACTTCCTGACCCCTTTACATTTGTTATAAATAACAAGATATATATGTACAGCAGCATTATAGGTAATCCACTAGATTAAATGTTATAAAATTCAAGAATATATACCTGAAATGTACGTACATTTATCTATGTAAGCAGTGACTAAGTCACTAATTAAATGACCAATTACAGAACAGATAGTATAATCAATCTAATTATATTTAAGAGATGACATAGAAACATATGTAATTCCACTCAAAACCAAACGCAAAATTATCTGTACTTTGTGAAAAGAACTTTTGACCTGATGATAGTTTATTCGTAAAATACGGAAATTATGTTACTGATCTAAGTTAACAACATTGTTAATACTATTGATAATATGATAAGATAAATTTTTAAGTAAGTTACACAAGGGGGGGGTAATATAAAGACAAACACTTTCAACAGTAACTGAAATTCGTTACATTGGGCGCACAACTAGGCAATTCCATCATTAAATTTCTGAGTATAATCATTCAGTCAAGTAAAGAACGGAAGAGGATAATGAAAAAAATCTGTTTCTGCATACTGAATGTATATTGTTAGAAGTTATTTTATTCTACTGAACTTGCTTTAGGCTAACAGACTTTAATTTTTATATACAGCCAAAGTTATAAAGATCTACATAAATGGACTTGCTCTCTGTATTCAAAATAAATTTGAACGGATTATTTATTCATCCTGACCATCTGCCTAATTACAAACTTAAACTTTCAATTTCATTTTTAGTCTTAAAATTACACTTTTATTATATTAACTGATCAATTGTCTGACTATTGGATACGTTTTATAGTCAACTCATTATCTGGGGTTCATTGACCGGACACAATTTAGTTGGTACTGACTTTATGTTTAAAAATAAAACATAAATATTAGTATAAAGCCGTGATGAGGACATAATGGAAACAGATATTTCTTTGTTTATTTTTAATTTTTGTTGTCGGACTAACAATAATTAATTTATTATTATAATGATTGCAGCATTTAAATATAGTACTTTGTTGGTCTTCCGACGTTACAATGAATAATCAAATAAAGATGGAGTAATGAATGTCATTTTCACTGTGCAAAACTAAAATGGCTTTAACTTTTTAATTCATATATTTTGGTTATTTTGATCTTCCCATTTATGTTTAGGACTATAACTAATGGCACTTTTGGCGTTACGGCGTCCTGTGAGGATCACATCAACATCGCCAGTAAGCTCCAAGAATTTTTGAGCAGAAAGGGATGATGACTAGCACTTAGCTACTGAGTCCAGATAGTGGATAACGCGATGGCGTTTGAAGCGAAAGGTATCAAGTTTCAGTTAGAGTGAGTATCAACTCCATGATGGAGGCACACCTAGCTGACGGACTGAAGCAGATACGTTACGAATCCACGAGCACGTATCCCATGAAAGCTAAAACAGTTTAGAGACCCAAATGACTACTATTTAACGTATTAGTTTGTATATTTTGAATGAGTATTTGTTCAAAAAGTGATAATCAGTACCTTTATTTTATTTTAATCATAAGCAACAGTTGATTCAATAATCTTTGCTACGTTGTATGATCCATGAATTACAGTCACTTAGTTATTTACCTATTACTCAGCTTACAGCAAATACATCACAGTTATATACTTATTGCGAAATATTTATTTATCCTAGGTGGTGAAATCACTTGTTACCACTTATTTGCTTTGGTTATATTCTGATGTCCGTCAGTAGTATTGTTGTGAATGAGAACACAGGTGAGGACAACCAACTATATTTAGCACAAATTACAACGTTACTTGGTAAAATACGAAAAACCATGCTATGATACACTATTTGCAAAATGTTCTTCAATTGCTTCAGGCTTCATTGTTCCTGGATTTCCACACAAATTGCTTTTTATTTCTGTTCTTCTCTTCTTGATCTTCTCAATCTTCTGCTGTCAGATATTCTATTCCTTACTCACCATATATACTACTTATGTCGATATCAGTAGCTCACACCACACTCGTCCCCCCTTTTAATAAGCTGTTCTCGCAATCTTTCTGATCGGCGTACCATTGTCTCCTTTGGTGCTGTTCGTGACTCGTGCTCATGACGTTCTTGAAACCATCTCTGTAGTAGACTGGCATTTACACGCCTCTGCTTGTCTTCTCTCCGGATCGTGTAAACTGGGCCGCGTCTCTCCGTGATAATGTACGGTCCCTCCCATTTCGGGATCAGCTTTCCTGACCCTGGTCCCCCTTCAGTGTTAGCTCTCCGTTCTCTACACTTTACCAGGTCCCCCACTCTAAAAGGCTTCCACGCTCTTCTCTGCTGTTCTGCCTTCTTGATGTCTGATATTTGTTTCTTTTTCACGTTCTTTATTGCCTCCGTCCTCTCTTTCCTTAATCTTGTTGCTGTCCACTTCTGCTGCTGTGGCCACGTCTTATTATGCATCGGAAGTCGTGGCTGTCTACCATACATCAGTAGGAAAGGTGATTTCTTGGTTGTTCCTTGGATGGAGGCACGATGCGCCAGCAAAATTAGTGGTAACTCTTTCTCCCAATTCCCTCCTTTAGATGCTAACCATTCCTTTAATGTCCGGTTGTTTCTTTCTGTAAGCCCGTTTGTCTGAGGGTGATACGGTGTAGTTCGTATCCTCTTGATGCCGAACTGCTTTAAACGGGCCTTAAACTCGTCACTTTCAAAACAGGGACCCTGGTCGGTTAGTATCATCTTCGGTACTCCATGACCCGCTACAATGTGCCGGATTATTACTTCGGTCACTGTTTTCGCCCGCTGGTCGGCAATCGGTACAGCGTCGACCCATCGTGTAGCATGTTCCGTCATTACTAGTAAGTATCGGTTGCCGCTATCCGTCTGTGGAAATGGTCCCATCACATCTACTGACCATAGATCACCGACTGCGGTTACTGGGACCGACTGCAATGGCGGTTGCATGTATCTATCGCTTTTCATTAATTGGCACTGCTGGCACGTCAACACATATTGGGCCACATCGTCTCTCATGCCTGGCCAGTATGCACTTTGCCGTAGTAAATCTGTCGTTCTTGCGATACCTGTGTGCGCTACCTGATGGCATTCGTGTATCATCTTACGCCGCCAGTCTTTCGGGATCACAGCCACCCAATTTTTGTCATCATCCTGCCAGACCAGAGCTCCATATGTGTTCACTTTCAGTCTTTCCTTTTGACGAAGCAACATTATTACCTCCTTGTCCATTGCTCGTTTGTCAACATCTGCCTCCTCTCTTATCACTCTGATTACCTCTCGAAGTTTAGGATCAGATTTCTGTTGCCGGACGAGTTCTAGTGGGTCTCCCTCTATACTGTTCACTGCGTATGCTGTCAATGGAAGCTCGGCTTCCATGTCTGGTCTTGACAGGTAGTCCGCCATTACATTTTCCTTCCCTGGAACATGCCCGATACTGAAGTCATACTCCTGCAGACGTATCATCCATCGCGCCAACTTCCCACGTGGGTCTCGTGCTGTTTGTAGCCACTGCAGAGGTTTATGGTCAGTCTCGATGTGAAATCGTCTACCTAACAGATATGGTCTCCACTTGTCTACTGCCCACACAATCGCTAAACACTCCTTTTCGATCGTTGAATACTTCTGTTCCGCAGGCGTGAGAACGCGACTTGCGTATTCCACCACTCTATCAGACTGACTTAAAACGGCACCTATACCATGGTCGCTTGCGTCTGTTGTCACTGTAAACGGTTTCTCCAGTTCGGGCAGTCTTAGCGTCATCTGGCGGTCGTCCAGCATGTTTTTGATTTGATTAAACGTTTGTTGGGCGATTTCAGTCCACGAAAATTTAGTGTTACTCAACAACTTATAAAGGGGTGCTGCTATTTCGTTGAAATTCCTGATGAACCGACTGTAGAACGCCGCCCTTCCCAGGAACTGTCTCAATTTCCTTTTCGAATTCGGTACTGCGACGTTCTTTATAGTCAGAATTTTCTCCGGCAGTGGTTTTATTTCTCCATTTCCCACTTTATGCCCCAACAACGTGATGCTACTTTTCGCCATCTGTGACTTGTCCTTATTAATTCGAAGTCCGAATTCTTCAATTCGCTGTAAGACCGCTTCCACATGCTTGACATGATCTGTTTCTGTCTGGCTGTATACAACTACATCGTCGCCATACACTTCGACATTATCCAGATCCCTGAGCAGTAGCGACATTAATCTTCTGAACGTAAATGGTGCACCCGCCAATCCAAACGGCATTCGTCTAAATTGATATTGTTTATCACGTATGGTAAATGCTGTCTTGCTTCGATCGCTCTCTTTTATAGGCAGCTGCCAATAACCAGACCGCAAATCCAACACTGTAAACACCGTGGCATTCTGTAGCCGATCTAATGTTTCCACTACTGTTGGCATTGCACACGGCTTTAGTTTCGTTATATTATTCAGTTCTCTAAAATCAACACAAAATCTATATTTCCCATTCGGTTTCTTTACCAAGAGTACCGGTGAGCTATATGGGCTGTCCGCCTCCTCGATTATTCCTTCTTTCAGCATCTCTTGGACCTGTCGATTTACTTCAGCCTCTAAGTGCACAGGGACACGACGTGTTGTGAATATACTTCCTCCATTGTTCTTTATCGGGATTTCGTGCTTTACTTTGTCGCAAAATCCGTACGGTTCTCCTTCTCCAGTGAACAGTTTCGCATACTTTGTGCACAACTCGGTGATGTTTGGTTTCTTCGTCGAAACGGCTGTTGCCACTCTAACCTCAGCCACCTCGCTACTTCCATGTATTGGGAATGATCCGTACTTCGTGACCACCTTACCGCTTTTTAGGTCGACTATGGCTTTTACTTCTCTTAGGAAATCTGCTCCTAATATTGGTCTCGACAGGTATGCGGTTACCACGAACGGAAAACTTATCTCCGAACCATCCACTTTTACGATACTGTTAGACACGCCCAATACCTCTAACATATGCCCTCCTATAGTGTGAACTGCGACTTTACACGGCTTGAATCTCTTACATTGCTCTTTACCTATTAACGAAACTGCTGCCCCTGTATCGATTAGGCACACTAAATCTAGTTCATTTACGTTCACTCTTGCATAGACTGCCCCTCTATCTACTAATGCAACAACCCCCAGATCCCTAGAGTAAGAAGGAAACACGTAACGTCTAAAATATCTCCGTTTTCGTCGTGTTGGACAGTTTATCTTCCAGTGTCCTGTCCCTCCACATGCGAAACACTTATCATTCCTTTTACGAGTCACTCGTAATGCCGCAATCTCGTGCTGCAGTTCTTCAATCTTCTTCTCAATGCTGCTTATCTCCTGACTTCCGCACGCGACCGGAGCTACTGTTCGTGTCATCAACTGTCGCGTCACCTTTGCAAGCTCACTGATATCCATAGGTTGCGCGGCGTGTACCAGTCTCAGCTGCTGGGAAACGGCAACTGGCACGCTCTCGATAAACTGCGACGCCAACAACTGTGCCTCCGACTCCTCATCCAGATTTGGCAGCGCGCGACGCAGCAACTTGGTAAGCTCCACGGCCAGCACCAGCGGATCACCATCGATCGGCAACTTCGCCACTCGGAACTTCTGCAGTGCTTCTTCTCTGTCCACTGGGCTATCGAACCCCACGATCAACCGCTCCGTGACCGCCTCCCATGTCGTCTTACCGCCCGCACCGTCCAGGCTGTCATATACAGCTCCCGCTCTGCCTCTCAGCAGCGTCCCCAGCACCACCGTCTTCGCCTTCGGCTCCTTCACTCCCACCAGCTCCGCTACAGCTTCGAACTCCTTCAGGAAGCCCAGAACATCTCCGTCTTCAAATCCCTTCGGCCATGGGATCTCCATCCTTGGAGGCAGCGACACCAAATGTTGTGAATGAGAACACAGGTGAGGACAACCAACTATATATTTAGCACAAATTACAACGTTACTTGGTAAAATACGAAAAACCATGCTATGATACACTATTTGCAAAATGTTCTTCAATTGCTTCAGGCTTCATTGTTCCTGGATTTCCACACAAATTGCTTTTTATTTCTGTTCTTCTCTTCTTGATCTTCTCAATCTTCTGCTGTCAGATATTCTATTCCTTACTCACCATATATACTACTTATGTCGATATCAGTAGCTCACACCACAATAGCATCCAGTTTGTGATATCAGTTATGTTTTATTTTTAAAAAAAAGTAACTGCAATATATCAACCTTGTTGAACGACTTACTATGCCTGTTATATCCGATCTATATTATATTATTAAAATGTGTGTGATTGGCTTGTGAGAAATGATTTCTATCTATCATCTTATTATTATTATCAAATATTGACTAGGTATTTAATTACACCCATCTATGTATCATATAGAAATGATTTCATGGACTGAATTTTTTGTCATTACAGTATTTCATTCATAACTTATTCTTAATTACTTGACTGGATAAACGTGGTTGTGGAAGTCAAGATACAAAGCTTAATAATACTTCTTCAACGTAACTATTGCGTAGTGACATTTCTTAGTATCATTATTTGAATATTGTCAAGTAGATTGGTGAATTAATGT
Source organism: Schistosoma mansoni (assembly GCF_000237925.1). Taxonomy (NCBI): domain Eukaryota; kingdom Metazoa; phylum Platyhelminthes; class Trematoda; order Strigeidida; family Schistosomatidae; genus Schistosoma; species Schistosoma mansoni. Next base: position 312,024 of record NW_017386068.1, read on the forward strand.
TTAAAGCATTTGGTTTGAGACCAATAGGTTACAGGCTATTTCAATCTATGGAACTGAGTAATATCATTGATTCTATTAAAAAAGCTTTATGATCCAAAAAGGCGTGCATCAGTCTATACATGATAAATGACCAACATTATTTAGAAGAAAGTGAGTACCATGTAGGGCCTAAAGGCATCTAAGGGTGGGAGATTACAACATTTCTGTTATAAACACTGGTTGATAGATAGAGTAAAATTAATAGAGCTCAGATTAGAAGTCGAATGCGGATATGACTTCAGTATAACTGAATAGTTATTTTAAGATTCTAGAGAATTCAATCAAGAATTATCTTTGTTCTTTTTATGTATGCCTATTGGTATTCACAAGTAAACTGATAGACATAAGGTAATACGAGAGGGAAATTCATTCACTGTTAACTGACACAGCGAGCAGTTTACTTGGTACACACAAACTAGGGCAACAACTGAATGTACACTTACTTCAATAAAGGCATGTATCAAAAGGCGATTTAATGATAAAAATAATACTATTAATATATTAACTGAATAAATATAATAAACCCATGGTGGTTGAACGTAATCAATAGGAAACCCTGCACCTAGGTTTCATGCTACTTGGCACTCGTCAGTAAGGTGTGCCTGTAATCTTAAGGGAACTGATGCTCCCTGAGGATTCGATCGCGTGTCACCCAGTCAGAGACGTTACCACAGAGTTGGTCACTGGTCGATAAGATTAGATCTGCACTAAGAAGGACCTGACATATATGACATTGATCACAACCTAGTGATCAATCAATTATAATTAACCCATAGCTAGAATTTAATGAGTGAATATCAACAAGGGAAAGAGAATGATACAACAAAGAAGCTTGCTAGAAATTATCGTAAACCAGAACGACTAGTGAAAAAAAGGAAGGTAAGATAATCACCAACATCGAAGAACAACGAAACAGGCGGGTAGAACACTTCAAAGAACTCTTGAATCAACCGGCTCCACTGAACACACCCGACATCAAAGTGGGATCCACGGACCTCACAATCGATGTTGGCTCAACAACAATTGAAGAGATCAGTATGGCCATCAGACAAGTCAAGAGCGGCAAAGCAGCGGGATCAGACAACATTCCGACAGAGGCACTGAAAGTAGATGTAGCAACAACTGGTTTACATTCTAATGAACGCCAAAAGTATGAAATCCTATATGCACATTTGTAACAAACTGAACGAATTATGCCCAACTTTAAATCTATCAGCTATTATAACGGATTATGAACATTCAACTTTAACAATATTTCGACAAGTAGATTCAAATGTAGTACAACAAGATTACTTGTTTCATCTAGGTCAATGTATATAGCGAACATTACAAAAATTAACAAACCTTAAACCAACTTTATAGGAAGTGAAAATAACAATAGAGATCGAAATAATGTAGTTGTAGTAATAATGAGAATGACTAAACCATGGGAATATGATTTAAAAAGACTGAGTAGGAAGACAGAGTGAATGCATCTGTGCTAAAGTGAACAATTCTGAGCCATTTTACCCGATGTATCGAACTTCTGATCATAATTATCTCATGGAGCCTTACCAGATAATCTCCTAACATGGCTGAGATCAACAGTCAATGACTTCATGGACTTACGACACGTTTTGTTTTGGCTTCGCCTAACTTTCTTACAATCTATCTATACATCGTTCGTCGAGGTAGGCAATGGTTAGGCATACGTGACAAATATTCTAATTACTTCAAGCGACTAAGTACCAATACCTTATCAGTCTACTTGTCACCTTTGGAAAACACACTTTACCTAACCTTAACATCGCTCGCTCATCCATTCCATAAAACGTGAGCAATACTTTGAATACAAACATGATTGAAAGTCTTCAAAGTACGTACGCCTTCTACATTCATAGAAAATATGTCATAGACCTAAAGTAGAACAGACAGGACTTTTGTGAATCATATACACCCTTCGATTCGGAAATGAACAACTCACCCACACCAAAAGTGAGGCAAACACTAATCGGGATCTAAAACTTTGAAAATATCAGCCATATTTACATCTGTATTACTTGTTCTTAATTTACTGTATTTGTTCAGTTGTTTTCGAATTGCACTTAATAACGCCCATTATCAACTGATTTTCAGCCTTATTTAAAAATACCTCAATATAGTCCATTAGTCAAAAATCAACCATTCCAGTAATTTCATAAATACTGTTCCTTTTAACATAAAGAAATATGACATTGTTTAATACATAAAATAATCTATCCAAAGTAATGAGATTGATAGTTAACTAAAAGTAATTCTACTACCGTGTTGTATGCTCTTTATATGTTGACCACTTTATTTATCTTGGGAGTCTCATCAGCCCTTGTGATCTGATGTGTGACGAGATCTCAGCACGTATATAGAAAACTCGTCTAGCTTACGCCAACTTGCGTCGTTATTGGTATAGGCGAGATATCCATCTACCAATCAAAGGACGGGTTTACTGTACAGCAGTTCGTTCCGTCCTACTTCATGGCAGTGAAACATGGCCGGTAAAATTAAAGGATATTAGTAAGCTACTAGTGTTCGATCATAGGTGTATTCGAAGCATTGCTCGCATATCCTGGGACCACTGGGTGAGTAATGTAGTTGTTAAGAAATGGGTACTAGGTAAGGATGGCAAATCGATTGATGAAGTAGTGAAATTTCATCAACTGAGATGGGTGGGATACGTGTTACGTATGCCCAACCACCAACTGCCTCGACGTGCAATGTTTTATGGTGTAGGGGTAGGTTAGAAGAAAGCTAGAGGCAGCCAGATCAAAACGTGGCACAAATCCATGAAGTCACTGACAATTGGACTAAGCCATGTTGGTAGGTATAGACTACCTGGTTGGGATTCGCGAGATGATAGCAATCGATGGTTAGAGACCTTGAATGACATGGCTCAAAATCGTTTGCAATGGCGAAGGTGCATCCACTCTTTGTGTTCTGCCAAATTCTAATCTTCTGAATTCTTCATGTCTCTATCTTTTTTTCTCTTTTCAAATTTATTTCACTGGATTATACTCCTTCAATAACATCTTCAAACCCTAATCATTCACATTATTGCTTATACTCTTACTGCTTCTACCACTATGAGGTTTGAATCGACGACTGCATCTCTGTGCTAATGTGGTATGGAAACTGGAACTGATGTACGCACGTACAAAGTTCCACGTTGTGACTTACTGACTGAAGTAGTATGTAGCAGGAACTGGAAGTAGAACATACTGGCAGAAGAGAAAGATGACGGAAATGACAAAGAAAACAGAAAGCAATTGAGGTAACAATAGGAATAGAAGAATGAAGAAGTTAATATATTGTTTTCATTTTTCACAAATGTAGTGTGTAGTTTCCATCAGTATGAATGACTGTGATCAGCCCAAGTCTTCGCTCGTTGCGCCACCATCGTCTTGACAGCTGGTGACTAGTATCGTCTACTTTACATAATACAGATTGGTTTATCTAATATTTTGTATGAACAAATATAAGTCGTTTCATTGAAAGCAGCTGATCTGTAAGTATTTACAGAAATGAATTACTCATTAGTTTGTCTCATATGATTTAAAAAGAAACAATCATTTGACTAGTGATCATGAAATAGCGTACTTTTACAATGGTAAAAATAAATAATTATTAATTTAATAGTTGAATTCATGAGTTAATTAAAGCTAGATCACCATGGAAAACCTGAAAGCACTAAATGAGCAGTTCGTCTTAGTATGGAACTCCTCAACAGTGTGTATCCACGGCTCCGCACAAGAGACTTGAATCAAGGACCTTCGGTTTCTCGCACGAGCGCTTAACCTCTGGACATTTGGTCCGGCATCCTAAGGTGTTAATGTATAACTTCAACCAATCCACGATATTGCGCCACTGTCCACCATTGTCTTCTGTGAGTTACTGCCTCATAGCAGACACGGTTGAATTCCATTGGTCATAGTTTCTCACTAAAACTCTAGGAAATATCTATTGAAGCTCAGTCGTTTCGAGGGTAAGCGTTCATGCGCGAGCTCGAAAGTCCTGAGTCCGAGTCCCGTATGCGAGATCGTGGATGTGAATTGCTGAGAAGTCCCATAGTAGGATGATATGGTGGACCAGTGCTTCCAGTTTTCCACGGTGGTCTAGCTTTAATCCACTAATGAATTCAACTATTAAATTACTACAATCTCCACATACCCCCCTCTATGTTGAACATGAATAATCAAATCATTAATAGTATAGGTGGGTCTTTTTTCAAAAATATCAGTTTATTTTAACCATAACTATACATATTATGTAAATGGTGTGTCTCGTATAGTCGATAATAGTATGCCAGTTCTAGTGTATCTCTAAGCATCAGGTAATAGAATGGATTAAGGTTTGGCCGATTAATAATACACTATGATTAAATGATGACCAAAAATTGATTTGACTTAAATGATAAAGATGAATGTATTATTGTTAAAAAAAAGGAGTTTGAAATTAGAACAAACCTATTTTAAGAGGATTTTGCTTATCAAATGATATCGGTACGTGATGATGGTGAACTTAAGATTGAATAGAATCTTTAGAACTCATTAAACTTTATAAATCATTGTTTGACTAAGATTTTGTGAATATTCAGTCAGTCAGTCACAACGTAGAACTTCGTACTTAAGTATGTCAGTTCGAGTTGCCATACTGTGGTGTGGTCTACTTATATCTATATAAGTAGTATATGGTGTGGGTCAGACATAGAATGTATTTTGGCAGAAGACCGATGAGGAAAGAACTGAAATGAAACGCAAACGTCTGGAAAATGCATGAGCAATGGAATAAGAGAAGAAACAGTGAAGATTGAAACAATTGGTTGTTAATTTGCAAATTGACTGTTCATTGTTTGGTAATCAGAATTTATTGAGATAGTCTGTAATCTTTGCTTAAATACATTCGATTGTCCCCAACTAGTGTTTTGTTCACTACAATACTACATTAGCACAGAGATGTACTTGTCCCATAGTGGTGGAAGTAGTAAGAGTATAAACAGTAATCGGAAAGAATAGGGTTTGAAGATGTTATTCAAGAAGTCTAATCCAGTGAAATAAATTTGGAAAGAGAAAAAAAGATAGAGACATGAAGAATTCAGAAGATTAGAATTTGGCAGAACACAAAGAGTGGATGCACCTTCGCCATTGCAAACGATTTTGAGCCATGTCATTCAAGGTCTCTAACCATCGATTGCTATCATCTCGCGAATCCCAACCAGGTAGTCTACACCTACCAACATGGCTTAGTCCAATTGTCAGTGACTTCATGGATTTGTGCCACGTTTTGATCTGGCTGCCTCTAGCTTTCTTCTAACCTACCCCTACACCATAAAACATTGCACGTCGAGGCAGTTGGTGGTTGGGCATACGTAACACGTATCCCACCCATCTCAGTTGATGAAATTTCACTACTTCATCAATCGATTTGCCATCCTTACCTAGTACCCATTTCCTAACAACTACATTACTCACCCAGTGGTCCCAGGATATGCGAGCAATGCTTCGAATACACCTATGATCGAACATTAGTAGCCTACAAATATCCTTTAATTTTACCGGCCATGTTTCACTGCCATGAAGTAGGACGGAACGAACTGCTGTACAGTAAACCCGTCCTTTGATTGGTAGACGGATATCTCGTCTGCGCCATAAATGACGCAAGTTGGCAAAAGCTAGACGAGCCTTCTGTATCCGATAATTCACTATTCTCAAATTGGAGGCATTATCACGTTATACATTAACAAGGCATCCAGGTGGCCACAAGATATAACAGTTACATCTCTCATAAATCGATATCAGTTGGGATGCTATTGACAATCAGAGAATAATTGAGCAGTAATTTTGTCCTGGTATGTGAAAACTCACCCGTAAGACCTCATCAGGATTTGAAACAATGTGATTTGTCTTGAAGTAAAATTTTATGGCTTAAGTATTTCATACTTTTAACTTTAATTAAATCTCTGCGATTATCCAATGGTGTTGGTAATGAATACCATAATCTTGACTTAGCTGAACTTTTCCAGTTATGGCATATCATTAGATATTTAATTGTGGAGGTCAGTTTGATTTGTAGGTTTTTCGCATTATAGACTGATTGAAATTAGTTCGGATAACATTGCTGAATACTGTCTACAATTATTCAAACAATCATTTGCTATGTAACTTATATTCAGCATAGATTGATCTGATTTGGCGTATTGATGAAAAACAGGGAGCACTAGACAGTTGTTTAAGCATGGTATTGCTTACTTGAATCTTCCTATTGATATTTAGCACTGTAATTGATCAGTCTCTTATTGGCATATGTGCCCACTGCCTCGATATTGCCTTATGTCACAAGCACAAGCATTATAAGCAAAGATGGATGGTGGCTAGCAGTGGAATCCATACGCGTTTCATACTATTCGAGACTCGTCAGATGAATGTACGTGCATCCTAGAGTTCATGTCATTCTGGGGATTC
>NW_017386068.1:318732-322869 GCF_000237925.1 Schistosoma mansoni
TCCTGGATTCCACTGCTAGCCACCATCCATCTTTGCTTATAATGCTTGTGACATAAGGCAATATCGAGGCAGTGGGCACATATGCCAATAAGAGACTGATCAATTACAGTGCTAAATATCAATAGGAAGATTCAAGTAAGCAATACCAAGAGAGTTCAATACCATGCTTAAACAACTGTCTAGTGCTCCCTGTTTTTCATCAATACGCCAAATCAGATCAATCTATGCTGAATATAAGTTACATAGCAAATGATTGTTTGAATAATTGTAGACAGTATTCAGCAATGTTATCCGAACTAATTTCAATCAGTCTATAATGCGAAAAACCTACAAATCAAACTGACCTCCACAATTAAATATCTAATGATATGCCATAACTGGAAAAGTTCAGCTAAGTCAAGATTATGGTATTCATTACCAACACCATTGGATAATCGCAGAGATTTAATTAAAGTTAAAAGTATGAAATACTTAAGCCATAAAATTTTACTTCAAGACAAATCACATTGTTTCAAATCCTGATGAGGTCTTACGGGTGAGTTTTCACATACCAGGACAAAATTACTGCTCAATTATTCTCTGATTGTCAATAGCATCCCAACTGATATCGATTTATGAGAGATGTAACTGTTATATCTTGTGGCCACCTGGATGCCTTGTTAATGTATAACGTGATAATGCCTCCAATTTGAGAATAGTCCTTGATTCCACTGCTAGCCACCATCCATCTTTGTTTATAATGCTTGTAACCTAAGGTAATGAGCACAGTATGAACATATGTCAATAAGAGACTGAACGATTGTAGTCCTAAATATCAATGGGAAGATTCAAGTTAACATAACCAAGTGAATTTAGTTTCATAGTATTTTATAACTTCATTATTCATTTATGATATAAGCAAATGCTGACTTGAAATCCTGAAAGGAATTGGAAAAGAAGAAGACCAAAGAACACACTACTTCGAGAATTACAAGCAGACATGTAGAAAATGAATAGCAAATGGAGAAGATTGTCCAGGTCAGAGTTCGATAGCGAATGCTGGTGGTCGGCCTATGGTCCTCGACGAAGGTTATATCCTAGTGAAGATTAAATTAAGTGGAACCTCTGAGAACTATTAATGAACTAATATTATACATATAATCTTATTGTATAACTATTAAGAAACCAAACTAATATAAACATTTATAAGCGAAGATGGATAGTGGCTAGCAGTGGAATCCAGGACGCGCGCTACTTAGTCCTATTTGGGACTCGTCAGCTGGATGTACCTGCATCTCAGACTTGTTGATGTTCACTCTGGGACTCGAACCCAGTAACTTTCGCTTTAAACGCCATAGCGTTATCCACTCGGCCACTGAGTCCTGATAGCCACTTGCTTGTACTGAATAAACATTTATATTCATCTGATTATAAGCTTTTATTTGACCTATTATCATTAGTTACCGTTATATGATTGACTGTTCTCAAATTATTCACAATCTATTAGTCATGGTTTCTCATAATCACATTTACTTTTTTGGCTTGATTTATAACAAATATATAACCTAATTAATATGAATTAAAGTAATCCGCTATGTCCTTATATATTTCTTACAAATCTAATTAAAAGTAATCCATTGTATCAATGAATTGAATCAAGGAAATTTACTTATCAATGAAATCATTTATTTAAGTTGTACATTCATATAGTTATTTAATCGAAACAGATTACATCATAGAATGGTGCTGGACAGCTATCTTGTCCCAGTATAGAACTCCTAAGGAGAGCGAGTCCACGACCTGGCACGCAAGAACACAGTTTCGCAATGTCATGGATTAATAGAAGTTGGACATTAACACCATTAGATGTCAGCTCAATGATCTGGAGGTCAAGCAATCGTAAGCGAGATCAAAGTTCCTGAGTTCTATTCTCATATGAGGGGTTGTGAGCACCCACTCCTGAGGAGTCTCATACTAGGACGAAAAGGCCGTCCAGTGCTTTCAGGTTCTCAATAGTGCCCTGACTTAGATCAGCGAAATGCTTTTCGACTATGACTTTGCAATATCGTCACGTTATATCGTGAATTGACGATAGTTGATATGGTGTACTATAGGACAATAACCAATAGTTTTAAATGTTCAGGTATTCTCCATAAAACGCGATGGATATAAATTTGGTTCCTGGCAGAGTTGTGAGTAATTTCTACCGAGTTCACTTCTAACACTAAACAGACATTGTGTATCCCGTACGAGATCAACCCCTGACGAATATATTCTGGTCTTATTAACAAATACTTCATCTGAAATAATAATGATCGATAGTTGAATGTTCAAATCATTGAGTTAAAACTTTGCATTATTCCGAAATTACGTTCAAACTTTGATATCACTTTCTCTAATCTAACTCAATAACTGGCCATATACCTTTAACCAAACTTTTTGCAGATAGTTACACCATATAATTGACCAAACTCAAGCAGGCAAATCTTAGTTGAGACCTAAGACACTTTGGACTACAATCGAGAAAAATGATCCGCTTGGCAAATAAATGAACTAAAATCTTTGAAACTTGAGAAATCTTGATGTCTGTTCATGTAGATAACTTTAAAAAACGTGTATGTGAAGATTCAGGACAACAATCGATATTCTGTGTTGGTGAAAACATTCAATGTATATGATCTCGTGTGTTTTTCTTTCCCAGATTCACCCTTCTGGATAACCGTCTGAACAAACAATTCTAGGAAAACACAGAGAAATAAGATAGCTAAGAAGCCTGAGTCAAAGAAATCCTAGGGAAGTGTTGAGCTACTGAAAGGGAGTCCACAACCATAAATCCGGAATGTCCTAAAAGGTCTAAGACTAGCGTATGACACACTTCTGCAAAATAAGGTTTCTTTGAATCTTATATCATATATTAGTCAATAAACAACAGAGTTGTCATTCTGAAATCACAAACACGTAAAAAATAAATGCGTTTTATGACGTTCACCTATTTGGTAATGCAAACCAAGAATGTTTAGGAAAATTCCTTTGTCAATATAGTGTAAAAATGAAATTACACTTATCGAGTACTCACATTTTACACAAAGATTTTACATAACACACAAATCAATCAGTTTTCATTTTAATTGAAGTCACTAACTTCTAGTCTGAGCCATGTTGAAAGATGCAGACTACTTGGTTGGAGTTCGCTTGACTCACAATCGATCAAAATGGTGTAGGTGTATACACTACTTGTCTTCTCTTAAACCGTAAGATTAAAATTGCTTCATAACTTTTTTCCTTCCTATACTATATCCTTATATACAATCTTTTTTTTTTATATATTACCACCACTAAATTAACTTATTCTATGAATTTGGTATTAATCTTGTTATGCTAATGAAGTATGGCAATTTGAACCGATGCATATATGTACCTGGTCCTACATTGTAACTGACTGACTACACATTTCAACATTGGAACACCTCAAATAAGTGAAATAATTCAATTAAATTTCATTATAAGCATTGACGAAGTAAGTCAGATGATACAAACAATGTGAAAACTGAATAAATTTCCTAAACAACAATAATAATAATTCCTATCATGTAGTTCAATTGGAAATTCATCATCATTTAAATTAAACGACTGTATTGAAATAGTTTAGTGTGTTGTTTCAATCTTTTATATTAACATGTAGAGTTTAATTGTTGATAAGTATTATGATTTGAACTAGTTTATTGAAAATATAAATGGAAACTGAGTTTTAAAGTGTTATTAACTATGTTGAAAAAAGCGGGGGTCTTATCAACCTTTAGCCTCTACATGTTAATATAAAAGATGGAAACAACACACTAAACTATTTCGATACAGTCGTTTAATTTAAATGATGATGAATTTGCAATTGAACTGCATGATAGGAATTATTATTATTGTTGTTTAGGAAATTTATTCAGTTTTCACATTGTTTGTATGATGTGACTTAGTTCGTCCAATGCTTATAATGAAATTTAATTGAATTATTTCACTTATTTGAGGTGTTCCAATGTTGAAATGTGTAGTCAGTCAGTTACAATGTAGGACCAGGTACATATATGCATCGGTTCAAATTGCCATACTTCATTAGCATAACAAGATTAATACCAAATTCATAGAATAAGTTAATTTAGTGGTGGT
>NW_017386068.1:323069-394226 GCF_000237925.1 Schistosoma mansoni
GAAGTAAGTGTACATTCAGTTGTTGCCCTAGTTTGTGTGTACCAAGTAAACTGCTCGCTGTGTCAGTTAACAGTGAATGAATTCCCTCTCGTATTACCTTATGTCTATCAGTTTACTTGTGAATACCAATAGGCATACATAAAAAGAACAAAGATAATTCTTGATTGAATTCTCTAGAATCTTAAAATAACTATTCAGTTATACTGAAGTCATATCCGCATTCGACTTCTAATCTGAGCTCTATTAATTTTACTCTATCTATCAACCAGTGTTTATAACAGAAATGTTGTAATCTCCCACCCTTAGATGCCTTTAGGCCCTACATGGTACTCACTTTCTTCTAAATAATGTTGGTCATTTATCATGTATAGGCTTTCAAAAACTTAGTAAATACTAAATCTCCACAAAATCCCTTCTATTATTAACTATGTGTTTAAAATTTATTCATTTAACAATAACTAAAAATAGATTGATGAATTGATTTAACGTAATGCTAGATGTATGTAGAAAAAAATTGACATTAGGTATTTACTATAATAAACAATACAAGGTATGCAATAATACAGAATAACAAAAGCAGAAAACCTTTGTGAAACCATTTTATTTGTAGTTTACTTTGCCCCCAAATGACCTGATACGACCGAGAGTGGGGAGAGTCCGCTCTCCCTCTCCAAATGCTTTCACATGGTCACGTACATACAATCATTACTAGTGAAGTCCTACTCAATGCCTTCTCGTTGCATTACTGTTGTTTACTAAATTGAGAGGACGAAAAGCGAATGTCCGGCGCTTTAACCGGATTGGTAGACATGGAAATTCTACCTAGGGGAGTTGGGAAACCCTGATTCCAAACCAATGGTTCACATGAGCCCCATGATCCTAAGGAAACAAATGGCATATGAACCAATTGTTGGTCACCGACTAACATGAGACTGTATCTCCTTACGTTGCTCCACTGCCTTGTGGATCAGACCTTTAGGTCAAAGGCTCAGGTAGTGGCCCCCTAAGGAAACCATTTGCTTCGGTTCGGGCACTGGGGCAGTATCCCATCCCTCACACAAATTAATTGATTTATGTGGTGCGTATGTCACAATGAATTCTTCATATCAAAATAGCAACAATGATAGCTTCTCTATAATTTCATCTTTGTAACTGTTCAATGAACTTAATAATAAAGACTTTGTAGATAATGATCAATTTTCTTTAGAACTATGTAGGCTTATGAGAAAGATTCAGAAAGAAACTTTTAGCTTAAATTAATTTACATTTAGATTCATGATGATATGTGACTATATAATCATGAAACTAAAGTTGTTAAGGTTCTAATAAACCTTTAAAAATCAATAAACTTCATAAATCCATCAAATAGAATTTGTTACTCCTGATGTATACGAAATCTCTGATGATTAGCTGAAAAATTAGGGTCGAAACCGCATGGTCATTTTAAAAATCATGAAAGCTTATCTACATATACTATACTTCCACTCAAGAGTCAATGATTTAAATGAAATATAGTAAACCAAATAAAATAGTCTATCACAGAATATTTATCAAAACTCCACCTTTTACAAATTATTCACTCGTACCTAAACAATGAGTACTCTTATATTTATATAACTACTTATTATTTTCAGTATGGGAGTTTGTGGAAGCTCTTGAATGTTAATGAGATCATGAACTGATCTAAAATAGACAACTGTTGAAAACCAGAAGACATTTGTTTCGTTCAAGCATGAAACTCCTCAACAGTGTGTACCCACAACTCCACCAAAGTTTATTCCCGGTTTCCTGATTTTCAGTATACATAATTGTAAGGATGGCTCGTTGACAAACTCAAGGAAGCCTCAAGAAGTCCAGAAAGAGCCGAAGACATTCTATCCAATCACCGCTGGAGGAATATGTCGACGTGTAGCTTCTCTATTGGATGAATAAGAAGGAGCCCCTATGTGTCTATTGGCTGTCCGAAATAATGATTTACTTTCAGCCAAAAACTATAAATACCTGATAGTTTTATACCATAATTGACACTGTTTAGAATAACATTCCTTCTACTTGTTTTCTGTCTTATTTTGCGACTTGGGGTATTATTTATTTATTTGAACACATAAATATTGGTACAAGGGGGCACCAGATATATATGCGCCACACAAATCTCATTTGATTTGTGTGAGGGCTGTGATACTGTCCAGGTACCCAAATTGAAACAGGTGGTTTTCTCACAGAGCCACGCCCGGAGTCTTTGACCTAAAGGTCTGATCCACAAGGCAGTGGAGCATCGTAAGGAGATGCAGTCCCATGGTAGCCGTTTTGTTCCCTCAGGATACTGGAGTCAGCCCATGTGCACGTTTGGTTTGCAATGAGGGTTTTCCAACTCCTCTAGGTGAACTTTCCATGTCAACCAACCGGGTTAAAGCTCCGGACATTTGCTTTTCGTCCTTTCAATTTCGTAAACACCCCTGCCACGAGAATGTAGTGAGTAGGATTTCCCTGACAGATGCTATATACGCGTGGTCATATGAGAGCATTTCGAGAGAGAGAGCGGACTCTCCCCACTCGGCCGTACCATGGCATTTGGGGGTTGGTGATGGAGGTAGGAGGGTTCTGGCATTGGAGTGCTCAAGTATTACGCGACATACTAAGAATCTAAGTTCGAGATATAACAATGATACTTAACATTTCAATCATTATTAAAAATAACAAAACATGCTTCCGAATCAATAGCCGAGAAAACAAGAAAAAACCCGGCTTCTATTCTCTCTATCTTATTGTTTGCAGTATCAAAGCATTCATTCATCCATAAAAGAAATATGTACAGAAAGAAATGTGTGTGTGTATTGTTGGGGATGTTAAATCCCCCAGAACATACTTGGTAAATGACTTATTTTTGCAATTTTATTTTGAATTTGCTTGTTTTCGTGCCAAAAGTGCTCCTTTCACCTTCGAGTCGTATTTCCCACTTGGAAAATATCTTAAACGCTATTGGCCCCTTGTATCTTTTAGTGTGCTATTTTGTAATGATGCCCAAGGACAACTTTATACTGTATATATGCGTTTGATTTCTTTCTATTGCGATTGCTTGTATTTCGGCTGCTTACGGAATATATTTTCCCCTACTTCGTCTTAAACTTCTTTCTCTAGTTAGCGGGGCCTGGGACAACGGATTAGATTAGCCTATCGTGTGTCACCGTGTCATTGACCTTCGTTCGTTTACCAAGAAAAACGTAATTAGCATTAAGCATATCTAATTTACTTTTTCACTTCCAAATCATTAGCCGATAAAACAAAAAAAGAAGCTTCTATTCTCTCTATTCTCTTATTGTATGCAATATCAAAGTATTCATTCATCCATTTTAAAAATAAATCTGTACAGAAAGAAATGTGTGTATGTGTGTGCATAGCCATAGAAACAAAGAAAAATAGAAAAAAAGATCATAGTAATAGTAATAGTAGTATTAATACTAGTCACAGTAAACTAATGGGCTTCAACAATAAATATCACACACAATCAAAAATCAAAAAAATATTTTAATAAATTAACCAAATTGAATCAAACACTCAAAAAAACAAACGGCATTTATATGTCATAGCAACATGTTGGCGCAATGGGTATAAAGGTTTCTGTGTTTAAATATGTGTAGGAGGAATGGATAGAAACTGGGAGAGAGAGGGGGGAGTGGCGGCAAACAACTCATATAAACAGATTAAAACTATAATAATTCGGGAGGGGGAAGTAGTTGTGTACATGGATATTGTGCTATTTTGAATACTTCATTTAATATTATTAACGATCGAACTAAGCTTTGAGAAAACTGGGAACAGGGGAGGGAGGTGAACAACCAACCATTTAGGGTAAACAAAGGTTTTAGTTTTAATTTAAAGTAGAAAAAAGCCCTATAACCATGTAGCTGTTTAACCCCTGCCCTTATTTACTGATGCATTTGTAAGAAAAATAATAAATTATTTGGTAAATAAGCTTGAACTGATGGATTTGATGCAGTTAATCCATAATGATTTGCTACACGAGCAGCACGACAAGCTAAAGTTACATGATCCAAAGTTTGTACATGAGATTCCAAGAGGACATGATGAAAACGTTTGTAGAGGATAGTTAAAGAATTTCGATTGGTTGCATCTAAATGAGCGCCACATTTAACCAGAGTATGAACAAGTGAGGCCTACCAACAAAAAAAATGGATAACATACGAATGAGAAAATAAATATATTTAAAGAGAGAGTCAGTTATTGAATACTACTTCAATTTTGAATGTTGTTGGATTCACAGGTATTGATCAGATTCAGTTGAAAAAGTGATCAATAAGTGAATTGATCCAAAAAAAGATATGAAACCTTTTTCATGTTAGTTGTTGGGACTCATTAGCTGGGGTATATCCACAATCTGGTGACAATTGACTATGATACAGAATTTAATTTCACGCGAAACAACAATCGTCCACATGTCACATAGTCCACTAACAAGAAACATTAGGTAATGTCTCTAAGGAAATAAGTTAACAAATGATACATAGGCGACGAAAATAGCGACTAGTTGTTTACGTAGTTAGGCTAGTAAATAGTCTGATAGATATCAGGTGTGTTATTTATTTTCCGACACCCTTTTGTTATTATTGTTGACGTTGAAATATACTCACGTTCTAGTCAGACTAGTCACGTGTTCTTGATCTTAGTTGTGCTGAAGCCTTGTATAATAGACACCGGAAGTGTATTATCTAGTGTAGATATTCATCTAAGGTAAATTATTGTCCCATTGATGTAAACGAGGAAACTGAGAGTCATTTCAGTGGCGACGGTGGTTAAAATGAACCTACACTCATATATTCAGTTAAAGTGCATTTTACATTAATTAAATGAATCGTCTGAAATCATTATTACGACAGCAAAATGCTCTTATCGAATTGTTGATTAAGAGTATGTCAATATCTTCTAAAACCCAGGTACCTAATTCTATTATAACTTCGGATACCATCGCAAATTCAACAAGCGAATCGATATTTGATTCAGAAGGAGAGAATTACTTTTGAGGGGTGGTTCAAGCGCCATGAGGATCTGTTCATTAATGATTGTAAAGAGTGGGACAAAGGCTCAAAACTGAGATTATTACGGTGAAAACTCGGAGTTTCTGAACATGAAAAGTTTTGTAATTTTATTCTCCCGAAGAATCCTGCCGATCTAACCTTCCTGGGAACAGTAAAATACCTGACACATATATTTGGGGGAACGATCATCAATTTTTCACACTAGATACCAGTGTCTTCAGCTTGTGAAAAGAATATAAGATGATTAAGTGACGTATGTCAACATCGTGAACTTGATCGGTTCCGTATACAGGAAACGTCGCCAGACCAATTTAGATGTCTTATTTTTGTGTGTGGGTTACGACCTGCGGTAGATGCAGACATCAGAACACGGATTTTAGCGGGGATCGACGTAGATCCCAATACCAGCCTACAGTCAGTATCAGAAGAATGACAAAGGATAGTGAATTCGAAGCATGATACAAATCTGGTAGAGCGAAAAAGTGCACATGCAGAAGATAGTGCTTTGCGAAATTCTTTTAATGGAAATAAGAATATGCACTTCTAGCGAATCTCGTGCTGAATAAAGTCTAAGCCGTCTTATTGGCAATGTGGCGAGTCTCATTTCGCTGCAAGTGGATACAGGATCTGGTAAATGATGATTTCTAGAGAGACTCTTTTTGTGAGTGATTGAGATTTTGACGAACAAGTCGTACAACAAACAGTGTACAAAGGCGGGTCCCATAAACGGAAACTTACGGATCTAGTCAATACCAAACAAGTTAGCATGACAGTTCCCAGAAATATAACATTTGTCGGTCATATTCATGTCACTCAGTGTGAGAGCTACCCGAATTTTTTCGATAAGAGTAATATCAGTTCCTGTGATACTCATAGCACTATAAAAAGTAGGTAGAAATTTAGGTCAGACAAGATTTTTCAAGTCTCTCTACTTATTTTACCCTATCATTTTGTCATTTTACAGTCATTGTTACGTAACTTCGACATCAACATGTTTGTATGTGTTGTAATATCCTCCTACTAGACTTTTCATAGTAAATATTCATTCACTCTATCATATCACTTGATAATCCTCTAATAACTGTTGTCATTATTCGACTAATTTTCATTTTCAGATGATATAAATTACGTACATTATTTGAACACATAAGTATTGGCACAAAGGGGACCGAATGCATATGCGCCACACAAGTCACTTGATTTGTGTGTGGAATGTGTTACTAACCGGGTGCCCAGACAGAAGCAAGTTATTTTCTCTAGGTTATAAGTAACAGCTGATGCGAATCCATGACATTGAAATGAACTCATCTTATTCTGCTAAATTTGTTATTTTTGCTTTATCAAAATGGGAATTTGTGAAGATTGTAGATCGGCTCATGAATTCAACTGTTAAAACTACTCACAAATCCGTATTCTGATAATCACACACTCACTAATGACTAGCTTCAAGATGGAATTTCTGAAGTTCTACTGAAAAGCCGTGACTAGTGGAGACAATTATCCACCTCAGAAAATGGATGAAGGGTTGCGCAAGAACATGAATCAATTGAAGTTAGACATTACCAATGTTGGATGCTGGCTCGGTGGTCTAGAGGTTAAACGTTCGTGTACGAGACCAAAGGTCCTCCGTGAAATATCATGGATGTACACTGCTGAAGAGTCTCATACTAAGACGGAACGGCCTTTCAGTGCTTCCGGGTTTTCAATCGTCGTTTAGCCTAGGTCGACTCATAAATGCAGCTGTTAAAATTATCAATGGAAAAAACTCTAGACATCTGTAATTAAGTGTTTTTCAATCGTGTTTGAACGAGGATTCAAAGATTCCTCTTTATTTAATGAAATGAATCCGTTTCAATCCATATTATATGGGCTACTATGTGCATAGGTATTTCAATGGAATATTGAAATGGTAGATCTACAAAATATGAATGAAAATACACTTCTTGGATTCAACTACCTACCTGAAAAGTAGAAAACGAAACAAAAACAACAAAATGTTCACAATCACACACACGCATATATATATATATATATATATATATACATACATGTTCAGAACTTTTTAATCGACGTTGTGCTAAAACATGACCAATAGGACGTTGTCCATCAACATCAGCACAATTAGCATCAGCGCCTAATTCAAATAACAATGATAATACATTAACATTTGGAAATGTACAAATAACAAAACGACCAACAGTTGAAGTTTCTGGTGAACAAGCTAAATGTATTAAACTTTGACCACGATGTACTCTTGGATCTAATTTGACTAATCTATATACCTAGATAATAAATAAAGAAAGGAAACATGAGTCAATAAATTGTATGAATAATATTATTTTGGACGAACAAAATTGATTAACTGCACATACCTTACATTGTGCAAAGTCAATACAATACAAATCTATCGCTTCAATATTTTTAAATATTAATTTTAGAAACAATAAATTGCCCCCAAATGCCCTAAATATGGCCGAGAGTGGGGAGAATCTGCTCCCCCTCTCCAAATGCTTACATATGGCCACGCTTATATAGCCTCTGTCAGGGAAGTCATACTCACTACCTTCTCGTGACGTTACTGTTGTTTACGAAATTGAGAGAACGAAAAGTGAATGTCCGGCAGGAGCTCTAACCGGGTTGGCAGACACGGAAAGTCCATCTAGGGGAGTGGGAAAACCCTTATTCCAAACCGATGGCTCACATGGGCTCCAGTATCTTGAGGGAACAAATGGCGTATCAATCAATCGTTGATCACCGCCTACTATGGAACTACCTTGTGGATCAGACCTTTAGGTCAAAGGCTCCGTGCGTGGCTCAGTGAGAAAACCACCTGTTTCAGTTTGGACACCTGGGCAGTATTACAGCCCTCACACAAATCAAATGTGATTTGTGTGGCGCATATATATCTGGTGCCGCTTTGTACGAATATTTATGTGTTTAAATAATAATAATAATAATAATAATAAGTAGGTCACTAGTATTCCATCATATAAATCTTCGAAGGAGTGCTCATACATGTTGGTACCACTGAGTTAGAGATTCTGAAGTAAGATAAAGAGTACTACGTAAGGGTGACAAACTAATTAGCGATGTAGCGGAACTCTATTTACCGAGATGGTTAGGATATATACGACATATCCTCACCCACTATCTACCCAGAAACCGAATGATAGCCGGTGTACATGTAGGTTGGAGGAAAGCTATGGGTGGACAAACAAAGACATAAAATCAGTCCATGAAGATATTGAATGTTGAGCTAAGTCATGTAAGCAGGTGAAGACTATCTGGTTGCGGTCTACTTCATCATCGTAAACAATGTCCAAAGACTTTGAATGATATGAATCAAAATCGTTTATAACGACGTGGATGCATACACTCTTTGTCTTTCCTCAAATTCTTAGCTTCTCAATTACCCACAAGTCTTTTCATTTTTATTTCTCTAATTTATATTTCCTTTTCGAATTATATCTTCGATGCGTAATCGTTTTTATTACCATTAATCTCGTTACTACTTCTACTACTCAAAGATTTACACTGACAAGTTGATCTTGCTGTACTAATGAGTCATGGCAACTTTAAGAGGTGTAAACATGTCCCAAGTTCTACGTTGCGTTTGACTGACTGACCATAATCAGAAAAATCTCAATTCCTAACTACGGCTTAGTTCAGTAGTCAATGAAGTGATAAATTAACGACATCCCTTGTGGTCCGTATATTTTTAACCTTGTAATACTATGTAGACAATGAGCATATTATGACTATCAGTAGGTTCATTAACTGTAGAAATCATTTATCTAATCAACGGAAAAGAATTATAGACTGACGTGCCCGACAAGAACATCATTTGAAAGTAAGAAGTCAGTCAATAGGCCAATGTAAAGCCTAACGATTAGTGGGAATAAAAAAAGATAAGGCACAAAAAGAGATGAATCGAGAAGGATGAAATCAAAAAATTCAAGATATAAAATTACTTTGAAGCTAAGAATGTACAAAGTGAAAGAAGAGCGATTACATCTGTGTCATTGAAACTGACAATCGAACTAAGCATTAAGGATAAAGGATAGAAAAGAACAGACGACATAAGATAATAAGAAATATTTCAAATGTAAGTTTTTGAATCTCTCCGTTGTTGGTGTTCAGATCTACAATTGACCAGTCTCAATATAGACATCAGTCATAAGCGTTTTTAAGTCAATTTTATAAAGTGGCTGACAATGGAATCCAAGGCTTTTTTTCAGTTCGAGACTCGTCAGATGAATGTACCTACCACGTCCCAGTATTGATGTTCACACCGGGACTTGAACCCTGTTTTTTTCTCTTTAAACGCCGAAGCTATTAACCACTATTATCCATCTGTGCTCAAAAAGGAAATAAGAAACATGAAATGATATCAAAATTCCGAATCTAATGAAAGATAAATGCTGAATGTATCTATATCACAGTGACCAACTTCGAGCCATATCAATCAATCATTGATCAGGATTATCACAGCAGATTGCAAAAAAGGTAGTGTACGAATACTATCATGAATAAGGCTAACAATTAATCACCTCATCGATTGATGTTCCATTTTGGTTTGGACACCTTCCAAATTTCTTCACACTTATTTCCACACCAGCTAACATTGTGTGACAAGGTAAATGGTAGTTAGACATACACGACAAGTTCTATTGTAGTGAACAAGAACACTAGTGGAGGCAATCGAATGTACTTAAGCACATATTACAGACTATCTCACTAAATTCTGATAACCATACAAGGAACAGTTAATTTGCAAAATAACAATCAATTATCTCAATCTTAACTGTTTCTTCTGAAAATATCAGTTCATCTTCTCTAATTCCGTTGTTTATGCATTTTCCTAACAATTGCGCTTCATTTCAGTTTTTTCCTTATCGACCTTCTGACAAAATACATTCTGTCTGACCCTCACCAAATACTACTTATATGGATATAAGTAGATCATGCCACACTATCACCACATGCAATATTTATTTATTATTTATTTAAACACATGAATATCGGTACAAAAAAGCACCAGATACATATGCGCCACACAAGTCTCATTCGATTTGTGTGAAAGCTGTGATACTGCTCAAGTGCCCGAACCGAAGCAGGTGGTTTTCTTGAGGGGCCACACCCGGAGCCTTTGACCTAAAGATCTGATCCACAAGGCAGTGGAGCATTGTAAGGAGATGCATTCCCATGATAGCCGGTGATCAACAACGACTTCATACTCGATGTCTTCCCTCAGGATACTGGGGCTCATGTACACCATTGGTTTGTAATGAGGGTTTCCCAACCCCCCTAAATGGACTCGCCGTGTCCACCAACCCAGTTAAAGCTCCGGACATTCTCTTTTCGTCCTCTCAATTTTGTAAACAACAGTAATGCCACGAGAAGGCAGTGAGTAGGACTTCCCTAGTAGAGGCTATATACGCATGGCCATGTGAGAGCATTTGGAGAGGGAGAGCGGACTCTCCCTACTCTTAGCCGTACCAGGGCATTTGGATGGCGCCACATTCAATAAATATTCATAGTACCATTAACTAATTTACCATCTTTAAAGATATAAAGTTATAGATTTTCATTATATAAAGAAGTAACTAACTTACTTGACGAAAAAATCGTTGTTTCAATTCAATTGGCATACGTTTTTTCATATCATTAGTAGATAAACTATCCGTTTGTGATTCATTTTCAATATTATTACTATTACCAATGAACTCTTGTCGATTCATCATCATATTTGATGAATTCAATGTGGAGTTTTGTAAGGATTCATTAAAATTCTCTTCAACTACTTGTGTTAAATCAGGTAAATGACGTCGAATAGAACGTAATGTTGGCAAAGCTTTACAATTTGGCATATAATGAATAAGTATCATTGCTATAAAATGTAAACATAACGATGCATGACGCATTAAATTAATTGCTTCTTTATCAGCTGCTGTATATGACCATGGATGTCGATGATGCCAATGATAAAATGAATAATCCATTCCACTATTGTTAGTCGTTAGAAGGAAAAAAAAGAAAATGTATGTCAGTACATACATACTACTTTGTTCAATAAATATACAGATCAAGATAGTAGAAAACTACAAAAACTTCCGGAGTGATAGATATATTATCTCCTTTTAATTACGCCCCCCCAAGTCCCAGTTACGGTTATACATATACTTGTTTCATCTGTTTTTATTGTTTAAAACATGCGGGAAGCCAAATTCTCCAAAAACCCTTCCTATCGTTGCTGTTATTTCTCATTTTCGAATCATGCCAAAGCCGCCGCTTCCCACCCATATAGTGTATCTGTATTTAGAAGATAAAAATAAACCTCAAAGAGATAAGTTTAGTGATTAGGGAGACTGGTGATTTTGAATGCTTACAGGATTGCTTGCAAGAAACACATAGACCAAACCCTGTTGAATTCTCATTATTTATTGGTGGTCAGTATCATTGCATGTGATTGAAGTGCTTGAAAACTTCCATATCTCTCGTGATAAAAGGAAGAATTCAGTGGTTATCTTTCAAGAAGGAATTCATGGCAAACAATATCATGAATATAGGGGTTTTTGTAAATTTCCCATTTGCTATTAATTAATCAATAATGCATATGATTCGTATTATTTGCTGAAATATATTTTAGAAAACATACTATCATGCTGAATAGTGAAAAATACAAACAGAGACTTAGAGCTGACGATAAGTATGCTTTTTCCCACCTTGTCTATCCTCTCTGAGGTAACAAAGCGTACGTTACATTAGAATTCAGGTAAAGTGGAACTATAAAATTTCATTGATCAAGCTTACCAGAATCGTCACTGGCTTCTATTCTGAGCTATATCTGATAAAGTCTCTAGCCACTGTAGCATCATCTTTAGGACCCCAACTAAGGAGTCATGAATGACTAACAGAAGCCAGTCCTGTACAGCTTTCTTTCATACCACGACACCATGTCAAACACTGACCACCTCTGCGCTTTTCCCAACTAGTCCCTTTGTCAGCAAATAATGCACGATGTGGAGTTTGCTGGGACAACATTCGTACAACATATCCATGCCACCAAAGTCGGAGTTTCAAGATGATGACACCAATTGAATTATCGTCGCTGTGTCCGAACACACGATGTCGAACCAGCCTGCTCCAAGCGAGTCAATCTTTTTCGGGTTTCGAACAATCTACGGAGTATGACAGAACCCAATAGTTTGGACATGACTGGAAGTAGACTTATCCCACGATAGTGGTTACAGGAGCGACGTGAACCCTTTTTAAAGATAAGGATAACTATCGACTCATCCCATAATGTTAGAACACTCTAATTGCCAGACATTTGTAAACAACTCAAACAGTTTCTTAACCAGAAAGTCACCACCATCTTCAGAAAAAGTTGGAGATAGACCATCTTAGCAATTAACGTTAACACATAAACTACTCACAAGAACATAAGTATTAATCGCACCACAAAAAACATACAGTCAGTCAGCTACAACGTAGGATCAGGCTCATTTATGCATTGGTCCAAGTTGCCATACCTCATTAGCACAACAAAATGAACACCGAATTCATAGAAGTAGTTAATTTAGTGGTGGTAGTATATAAAAGAAAGGTTATATGTAAGAATATAGTATAGGAAGAAAGAACGTTATGAAGCAATTTTAATCTTAAGGTTTAAGGGAACAAAAAGAGTGTATGCACCTACGTCATTGTGATCGATTCTGAGCCATGTCACCCACTGTCTCCAACCATTGGTTACGATAGTCACGCGGACTCCAACCAAGTAGTCGGCATCTACTAACATGGCTCAGACTAGAAATTAGTGACTTCGAGCACTGGTGCCAAGTTATGGTCTGGCCGCCCCTAACTCTCTTCCAACCATCCCCAATACTAGTCAGCATAGCGCGTCGTGGTAATCGGTGTTCAGGCATACGTAACACGCGGCCCAACCATGTCAGTCGATGAAGATTTACAACCTCATCAACTGAATCACCATCCTTCCCTAATTACCTGCATCTAACCTCACTATTACTTACCTGGTGATCCCAACAGATGCGAGTAATATTTCTAAGGCATCTGTGGTCAAATACTAGTAACTTACGAGTATCTTCTACTCTTAGTGGCCACGTTTCTCAGCCGTAAAGTATAACAGAACGAACTGCTGCGCAGTACACACGTCCGTTAATTGATAAACGGATATCTCGTCTTCGCCATAGGTGACGTAAGAAAACACTATCGTCACATAGTCCAAGCGTCTAAAAGTATTTTACATTACAAACAAAATATTACCAAAAATATATAAATATCATTATTCAATTCATAAGAGATCATATAGAAAATAAAATGATAATCATCATTAAAGGTTATCATCACCTACCGTTCAATATTATCTACAGCTAATTCTAAACAATCAACAATTAATGTTGGATCTAAATCTTTTGCTGGTAAACCAATACAATTATTTGTTAATACAAAATGAAATAATTCAGCAAAACTAACAAATGCAGCTTGTGATACATGACATAATGGTTCAACAAATGTACGTTGTAATTCTAATGCATAACGCCATAAACTTAAACATTGATGAAAATTATCAGCATCTGCATAAATTGCTCCACGATAACTATAAAAAAGGAAAAAAAAATACAAAACAGTAATGAATAAGAGAATCAGAAGTATTATTATAGATCAGAAGGGGTTTTGTGGAGATTTCAGTATTTTCATAGTTGAAATCATGAATCAATTGAAGCTAGTCTATCATGAAAAACCTGGAAGCACTGGATGGCCGTCTCGTCCTATTATGGGACTCCTCAGAAGTGCGCACTCACGATTCCGCACTCGCGAGATCCGAACCCAGGACATATCAGTCTCGCGCGCAAGCACTTAAGCGATAGACCACTGAGCTAGCCGGCATCCAACGGTGTTAATGTCTAACTTCAACCAATCCACGATGTTTGAGCAACCTTTCACCAATTGTCTTCAGTGAGTTGATATCTCTACAACAGACTTGGTTGAACTCCACTGGTCACTGCTTCTCACTAGAACTCAAGGAAACATCCCTTGAAGTCAGTCACTATTGAGCATATGATTATAGATCAGAAGGGGTTTTGTGGAGATTTCAGTATTTTCATAGTTAAAATCATGAGTCAATTGAAGCTAGATCACCATGGAAAACCTGGAAGCACTGGGTCGTGGATGCGCACTGTTGAGGAATGCCATAATAGGACGAAACGGTCGTCCAGTGCTTCCAGGTTTTCCATGGTGGTCTAGCTTCCATTGACTCATAATCTCAACTATGAAAGTATTATTATAGACATATTTGTTTCTATGCAGTTGTGGATGTGTGTAGAAATGTGAAATAATCTTTAAAAAACAACTAATTATTAAGTTTGTAATGTTAAATCGATGACTTAACTTATTTTGACAACTATCGAAAGCTAGAAAGGTACTGAATAGAGATGTTTCACCTTAGTATGCAACCCCACAACAATCCTCATCTACAGTCTAAAACGTTCATGTCACATGACTTGATCAATAACAGTTATTATTGTGTGGTACATATGTATTTGGTGCCCCCCCCCAATATACAATGTTGATATGTTTAAATAAATAGATAATAATGATAGTTGTTGATGTGAAACTTTATTGTCACAGTACCCTGTAACTTACTATAATGTATTAAAATACAAATGAATCATGACAAAGAAAACACTGTTCCATCAATACTTAATTCATTAAAAACAATAACATTTATTCACTTAGTATTATTTGTTTGAATCTTCTCACTGATGCTTAGGACTGCAACTGGTCAGTCTCTTGTTGGCATATGTGCATCCTGTACGGACTGCCTCGATATAGCCTTAATTCACAAGCATTGTAAGCAAAGATGGATAGTGGCTAGCAATGGAATCCAGTCTGACGCGTGTTTCGTCTCATTTGGGACTCGTCAGCTGGATGTACCTGCATCTCAGACTTGTTGATGTTCACTCTGGGACTCGAACCCAGTACCTTTCGCTTCAAACGCCATCGCGTCATCCACTCGGCCACTGAGTCCTGATAGCCACTTGCTTGTGTAATGGTGTGAAGTTTAAATTCACTTAGTATTGTTTGTTTGAAACTTCTCATTGATGTCTCAACATTTATTTATGCTTTCTTTACAATGTAGTAAGTAGATATGAGATTCAATGACTTCTACTGATTGTCCAAACCTTACGTAGATGGTAAGGGATTTGAAAGTTCAACTTATTGACATGGTCGATCAAGGGGTTTAAAGTACTTAGTATTCAGCCAAAACCTCCCTTCTCGTTTTAATTCTATACAATCTATTTCAATTTGAGTAGTCAGTTAGTATCACACCAACTCTCATATATATAATGTGTATAGATTAAGTATATAAAACACTGAATCGTTTGGTGTCCAGTCGAACGCTACGTAAAACCTGAGAAACGTTTACATCGCTTTGAGTTGCCATAACACAGAGAGATCAAATAGTCAGAGCAAATGATTGAGTGGTAGAAGTAGTAACAAGATTAATAGTAACAGAAACGGTTATGCATCAAAGATACAATTCGAGAAGGAAATATAAATTAGAGAAATAAGAATGAAAAGACTTGTGGATAATTGAGAAGCTAAGAATTTGAGGGAATACAAAGAGTGTATGCACTCACGTCGTTATAAACGATTTTGATTCGTGTCATTCAAAGTCTCACTGGTTTGGTAATCACGAGAACCCCAGCTAAGTGGTCTAAACCTATTAACATGGCTCAGTTCAGTTTTCAATGACTTCGTGGAATGCTACCATGTTTTGGTTTAGTCGTCCCTAGCTCTCTCTCCCAGAGTACTCTCATATCAGATAACACCACCCATAGAAGTAGGTGGTGGTTGAGCATACGCATCACATATCCTAGCCACCTCAATCGATTTACCATCTTTACCTAGAGAGCCATTCTTAACCCAAGCATTCCTTACTCTGTGATCTCAAAGTTAAAGAGTAATACTTCGAAGATGATGGAATACTAGTAACTTAAAAATATCCTCCACATTCAAAGAACATGTTTCACACCTCGCAATAAAAACGGAGTGAACTGCTGTACAAGAAAGTCGTCCTTCGGTTGACGAACGTATATCTCGCCCACCCCACAAGTTGTCAAGAACCAAATGGCATGTTTGAGTTCCTGCATAAATTTCGTCGGTCATCAGCTGAATAGAACTGATGAGACCTCCAAAACAAGTGTCTGACATCCTCAACTACTTAACTTTCGTTCATTAATTTAGGCGTTGATGCAGACCAGTCCCGAAGCAATATTTTTCATTTGGATGAAGAAAGTCGCATTCTAAATATGGTTGTTGCTTAAGGTGGTTAGAGGATTCTGAAATTTTTCAGAATGTTCATCAAATAGAACTATGTCATCTGCGTTGGTATTACAATAATTTAATATCAAACGGAAAGCGATAAAATTTTTCACGCTTCCTAGGAGATTTAAACATCCTAAACTCGATCGTTTACGTATTCGATGTCGTACACGTCATTTAGAGAGTCTCGAAAAAACTAGGACAAAATATCAGCCCGTTGATTTTCACTAACTCTCTGGCACTAATCTATGCGATAAAAACAACAAATTTATGTAAAATAAAACATTTTTTAATTACCGGATAAAATAAATAGTATCTGGATGATCTGGACCTAATATACGTAAACGTATAAGTAATGATTGTAAACGTAGAACATGTGTATTTGACATTAAACTAGCTAAATCTTCACGTGTTTGAAATTCACAAACATGTCCAAAAGCTTCTTCACCACATTGTTTTAATCGACGAATTAATGGATGATTTTCAGTAGCAAAATGACATATTGGACAAATATATTTAAGATTATTTTCATTCTGTTAAAAAAAAAAAAATTAATTGAACGAAAACATGATGAATAAATTAATAAAGGCGATTGTCGCTTCCTCGTTATCCACAATCATGAGAAAATACTTCTGATTGCGATAACTAAAATAGGAAATGTGTAGGGATTGATCCTGATGGTCTGATAGCGTGATAGTAACGCCAAAGAGATGGTTCTTTGAGACTGGTTATACACGGGTTTTTTTTTCGAGTACTACTAGACGAGTTAGCTCCTTATTCTAAACGTTTAACCTCAGATATAAAAATACATGTGGCAAAGTGAAGTATGCTTTTTTAATGTCGGCGTTTTTTAATACCCTCAATCAGTTGTATGAGGACTGCATCTTTGCATACTCTCGTTGTCTGAAAAATACCTTACTTTCGTCACACCACTATACAGTACAATGAGTACATATTCTTACAACGTTTTTAAGATATGCTTTGTTAATAAGTACCAATTAGCAAAAAAATCGATACTAAACAGGGTCGACTGACGACCTGTTAACAAACACATTAACTGGATCTAAAAGATAGTTGACCGTCTTTACATACATTACAAATCATGTTTATTGTTAGTTAATAGCCAATGCAGAAATAAAATCTTCGTTTTGCTAATCCGTTGGGTTTTATAAAATACGTTTGAGGCTAAGTTCAACAGTTAAACCTGAAGGATAGGGGTAGTCACTAATTGACCATCAGTAGTAAATTCTACCCGTTCACAATATTTCAGTAACTGAGACCGTAGTAACCAACTAGGTTACTTGAATTATCTTCAATAAAAACTTTCATTTTTAATTCAATGGTTTAATTGAGGTTTAAAATAAAATATGCTAGTCCAACCCACCTA
Organism: Schistosoma mansoni; assembly: GCF_000237925.1. Lineage (NCBI taxonomy): Eukaryota > Metazoa > Platyhelminthes > Trematoda > Strigeidida > Schistosomatidae > Schistosoma > Schistosoma mansoni. Next base: position 340,860 of record NW_017386068.1, read on the forward strand.
TTCAACATTTCAAAACCCTATCCCAGATGAACTAATGATCTTTCATCATCTAACTAGTCTAAATAGTAGCAAATAGTAACCAATATGGAAGTCGCTTAGATGGGCTGTATAAAAAAGGAGGCTGCAATTCAATGATTGTATAATTCAGCAACAAAGTACAGACATGTGCGTACAATATTTTTATACTCTCAAGTTATGATCGAAGACTATCAATCCATCATGACACATCAATTCGAATCATCCACCGATTTTACACTAATCTTATTCATTTATTATTTTATTACACTTCCTTCCTCTCTTTTATTCTCTTATCATGTTGCTTCTGTTTGCACAGCACATACGTTTTTTGATACCTAACAGTAACAGAACTTATATGTATCAAAGAGGTACGGTGATGTTATCAAACTGTCCAAAATTGAATTAATTAGAGTGGGATTCGAACTTGTAATCTGAATAATTATCAGTCAAATGTTGTTTAAATTAATAAACCACCGTTTAACTGTTATTATTATTAGTAGGGGGTTTCAGGGAGATTTTAGTAATTTTATATAGTTGAAATCATGAGTCAATTGAAGCTAAACCACCATGGAAAACCTGGAAGCACTGGACGGCCGTTTCGCCCTATTGTGGGACTCCTCAGCAGTGCGCATCCACGATCCCGCCCCGCGAGATTCGAACCCAGAACCTATCAGTCTCGTGCACGAGCACTTAACCGACTACTGAGCAACCATTCACCAATGTCTCCCAACAGACCTGGTTGAACTCCACTGGTTACGGCTTCTCACTAGAACTCCAGGAAATACCTCATGGAACCAGTCACTAGTGAGCATATGATCATTATCAGAAGGGGGTTTTTGTGGAGTTATTATTGTTATTACCATTATTACTGAATATATTTATTTAAAACAATTAACAAAACTTACATTATCATAACTGTTAATATTATTATTTGACTCGTAAGGATAAGATACTTTAGAATACTGATTTGTTGAATGGACTGTTTTATTATCGTTTGAAAAATTTGCTAAAATATAAAAACGAGAAAAGCAAAACAACAATGATATAAAGAATGATGAAATTGTGCGTGCACGTACGTACGTACGTACGTATGTATGTATGTATGTATGTATGTATGTATGTATGTATGTATGTATGTATGTATGTAGGTAGGTAGGTAGGTAGGTAGGTAGGTAGGTAGGTAGGTAGGTAGGTAGGTAGGTACCATACCTCATCTTGTTGTGCTAACGAGGTATGGCAACTCGGACCGATGCATATTTGTGCCTGATCCTACGTTGTAGCTGACTGACTGACTGAGGTAGGTAGGGAGAGAGAGATATTTGGCAATTAGATTTTGTAAAATATGAAACCTATTTTGAAAAATATCATTTTCTATATTATATAATTAAATTATTATGAAATTTAAGTGATGAAATTTGTTTATCAGGTATATTGATTTATGTATTGTAGTTTTGTGAGATAAACACGTGTGTTATATAAGACAACAACTACCGTTGAGAGAAGGCAATGAGTAGGACTTCCCTAGTAGTGGTAATATAGACTTAGTCATACTAGGGTATTTGTGGGCCAAGCAAACTAGAAACGTCACTCATTACAAAAATAGCTAAACTAAACACTCATTTTATATTCATATAATACACGATCAATGCTAATGACATCATAAGTTAACGTTAATCGCAATAACAATAATAATAATGTTGCATAATTCAAAAATAAACAACACATCCAGCTATGTCCATTAAACATGGACTCAATAATTATTATGCTATTTACCAAATGCATAATAATGAGATTAGGTAGAAAGTATGATATAAAAATGAAAAATCGATTGGTGACGCTATGAATTTTTATCGAATAAAAGAGTTGGGGCAATTTTGACACCACCCCCGAATGCCCTGGTACGGCCGAGAGTGGGGAGGGTCCGCTATACCTCTCCAAATGCTCTCACATGGCCACGCGTGTATAGTCTCTACCAGGGAAGCCCGACTCACCGCATTCTCGTGGCATTACTGTTGTTTACGAAATTGAGAGGACGAAAAGCGAATGTCCGGTAGGAGCTTTAACCGGGTTGATGGACCAGAAAGTCCACTTAGGGGAGTTGGAAAACACTCATTCCAAACCAACAGTGCACATGGGCTGACTCCAGTATCCTAAGGGAAAAAACGGCGTATGAACCAAGCGTCGGTCACCGGTTGTAATGAGACTGCATCTCCTCACGATGCTCCGCTGCCTTGTGGATTACGCCTTTAGGTCAAAGGCTCCGGGTGTAGCCCCCTAAGAAAACCACCCGATTCAGTCTGGGTACCCAGGCAGTATCATATCCCTCACATAAATCAAATGAGATTTGTGCGGCGCATATATATCTGGCGCCCCTTTGTACCAATATTTGTGTTTAAATAATAATAATAATTCTAACATCATACCTTGTCACTCTCAACCCTGAAGTCCTATGTTAGAGCTAGTATTGAAGTTAATGGGAGAAGAGATAGAAGGAAACTAAACATAAAGGACAAACTAATCTATTTTTGAACAGGATATGTGTTTAGATATGTTGGCTTTCATGTTAGTGACTCGAAATAAGTGTAATCTGTGGTTGGAAACGTTAAGTGATAAGATCCAAGTCTACAAGATGACAATAATGTTTCAACATCCATCACATTAACGCTGAGGTATTCAAACTCTTTCTCTAAAGCCGATTTTATTCTTAGTTCCCTTCAATTTACACATTTCCACCAATGTCAAAATACAACGTTTACAGTAACTTGCACTCCGTATAAATTACTAATAATTACAGACTTATAAGGAGAATTTCAGGTTAATTTAATTATGAAGTTTATTACTAAATATATATGACTTTCTACAATGTCATAAACGTGTGAATTACTAATATTATCATACTGTTTAGTTGCTTTCATGTTTAAAAGAACCAATGTAATCCTTGTTAAAAAGTAGATCGATTATAGCAACCATCCTACAATCAATTTCGATTCTAGTCAATTTTGGTTAAGCCCTTTTTATAACTTACTTAACAGACATCATCATTTGGATAGTAACAATTTGCATATTATTTGCACTGCTATACCACTAGAGCACATGACACTCTATCCGAAATGTTGACTGCTTAAATATCATTCGATGACTCATACTCCTCCCCATAAGTGTACGCACGCAAATATCATTATCAGCCTTTGTTTTGCTTTGCTGTGCCCTTATTAAATTTGACTATAAATTGCCTATGTAATTGCTTGCTATTTACTCGCTTGCACGTTGTTCGTTTCCTTCGCTTGTTCGCCTGTTCACTCGCTCTCTCGCTTGCCGCTCGCTCGTTCGCTCGTTGATATTCGCTCAGGTGTTGTTAACTTCCTAACCTGAGTTATTCGACAATAAACTGTAGTTGCTGCCATCCTTTGTCTTCTGATTTTTACGCACCGTTAAGTTTAGAATTATAACGGTTATCGAAGTAAACGATTAACGAATCGCGGCACTACACGATAAACAATGAACTAGACTAACACAATGGATAGGGTTATAGTTCAGTGAATATGAGAGTGGCCTACCGAAACGGATGTTTAAAAGAGAATCAAACAGCATGATTTTGAGATGGAGATCTAGAGAAAACATCGAGAAAATATTCTACACTCTTAAACCGATTGTAGTCGAAAAAACCAAACCTATTATCTCCCATAGGCCTAGACATTCATCAAACGTTTTCGTTACATTCCACAGATTGACCAATTCACATGTTCGTGTGGACATATATACATAGGGAGGAATGATCGAACAATCCAATCAACGGTTATGGAACATGTGCCTAAGTGGCTTGAAAATCAGTTAGTGTCAAATGCTCCGATAAACGTAGAAAGTAGGAAACCCCATCCATCGATATAAAAACATGTAATTGGAACGGGGCATAGAATTGATAACAATAGTTTTTAAAACATTGTATAGGAATTGTCAAGGACAAATTTTCAGGTTTATGAAAGCTTTGGTTATTAGAAAATCCAAACCCCCCTTTATGCACACAGAAACAATATGTAGTAACCTTGAATTTGCCCTGACAATCTTTAAACTAGTTTACAACCTAAGGTAATGTGACAATTTCCTATTCTTCATATATTATATTAGTTTTCTTTTCTTCTTTGTTTATAATTATCACTTTAGGCTTACTCGACCTTTTATTGAATTGACCATCTTTTTTTTTAGATATAAATAGATTGACAAGTATATATGTCATCACCCCCAAAATGCTCTCACACGGCCATGCGTATATAGCTTCTACCAGGGAGTCCTATACACTGCCTTCTCGTGGCATTACTGTTGGCAGACACGGAAAGTTCATCTAGGGGAGTTGGAACACACTCATTCCAAACCAATCGTGCACATAGGCTGACTCCAGTTTCCTGAGGGAACAAATGGCGTATGAATCAATCATCGGTTACCGGCTACCATGGGACTGCATCTCCTCACGATGCTCCACTGCCTTGTGGATTAGACCTTTAGGTCAAAGGCTCCGGGTGTGACCCCCTAAGAAAACCCCCTGCTTCGATTTGGGCACCCGGGCAGTATCACAGCCCTCACACAAATCAAATGAGATTTGTGCGGCGCATATATATCTGGTGCCCCTTTGTACCAATATTTATGTGTTTAAATAAATAAATAAATATGTCATCAGATCGTTCGGAATGTATAACGCAAATATATCATACTCTTTCAAGTCGAATCCGTCCTCTCAATGTTCTATCATGACGGATATTGTCCACTCATTTGTAGCATCTAATAACATTTATATTTTTCTGTTAATATTTTATTCATAAGAGTGTTTTCTATTACAGTGAAAAATCTAATCCATTGAGCAAATGTTATCTTATCTTCTGATATCAGTTTAATTTGGGGCGTGCATCAATAACCTAATCTCGTGAGTAGTTTATACTCGATCACATTGTAGCATTCCACAATATTATTAACTAATTATTGCATTGTGTCGAAAAATATCTAAGCCTTAATTTAGTACATGATATATACATTTATAATTTAATATACTTTTCTATGAAAAAGATATTATATTAGATGGTAAATGTACAAAGTGGTGGATCAGCGATTCGGATTCCTCATCAGTCAGTGGTCTTGAGTGCTGTTAAAGGTATGAGGGCAGTTATCACTTCCCGGTTGCCCACACCGTGGAAGGGCTCCTTCTAGAGGTACCTGAAAAGGAAATTGGGTTAGAAGTGGTCTTAATGACCTGAGAGCGTGACCGCAGTGTCCAAGGGACAACTGATTGAGGTCGGTCACACACAACCTTTTGTGGGGGATTTTTGACGTGTTAGCTCCGCTCTTCAAAGGACCTTACCGCCGGAGACGGATATCCGTGGGATAAGGCGAGGTGTGTATTTTTAGGGTCGACGTTTTCTAAGGCAGCATCGCTGTTATGCTGGTTGTCTGAAGGAAACACCTTACTGCCGTCACACCTCTATACAGTCAACAGTAAGACTTCGCCTTCGGACGTTGGGTTTGCTGCTTTTCGTCTTACCGCTCTTCAACCGACCTGTCTGGCATGGTAGGACCTTGAGGAACCATTGTTGCAGCCAGTATAGCTCGATTGGTTCATCACGATAGACAAGCCCAACCACCACGTCAAGGTAGCAGCAACGGTCGGGGATTCCTCATCACTTTAGCTTGACAAGCCAGATAGAATCACTAGATTTTGTACACTTAAGCTTAAAACTATGTATGGTTTTATATACACTGATGAAGCAGGATTACCAATTAAATGAAAGAGATATAGTAAAAGGAAGAAAGTTATAAGTAACTTACAAGAATGATTTGGCATTAATGTTGTTTTACAAATGGGACAAATGGATTGATTTGAAAGTAGACTTTCTTCATTTAAATAAATATTATTCATTGAAACGAGTATTTGTTTACAATTAGGACATTGATTTATAGTTTTGGATGGAATGAAACTCTCCGTACTATTATTATTCAATATGTTACTAATGTTATTATGGCCAGGTGTTGTCGAAGATCTGATTTGATAATTTTGATGATGAATAGGCTCTAGAAGCCATCGGCGATATCGTGCAATTTGACAACATTTTGGTTCAAAGCCTAGAATTGGATCCACAGGTATGACAGATTGAACAAAAACACCACCACCACCAGCACAACTACTATTCTGATGGCCTGTTGTTGATAGAGGTGATGAAGAGGAGGAGGATGAAGATGTACCAAAATTCAAAGAATTCGTTGGTGATGGTGATGACCTATAAACACTTTGTGATAATATTGAACTAGTAGGAGAAGATTGATCAAAATATTCACTAGAACCATTACGACGTAAACCTAAACGTGAATTATGAGAACCTTGTAGAAATACTGAACAAAATGATGGTGATTGTATATCAGAAGTATTATCTTTTAATGAATTTGAACGATATAATGAATGACCTAAATGTTCAAATTTACATTGATATGCATTTTGTAAATCAGCTTGTAATTTTTTATATTTTCTTTGAAATAATTCATGTAAATCTTGTGAATATTTCGTGGTAGATTTTTGTCTTCGAGTGGATTGATGAAGTGACTTATGATGATCATCATGATGATGATGAAATTTTGTAGAATTATAACTTTTAGATAAAATCTCCTGAATTCGCGTAGATCTTTTATGACGTTGCCAATTAGATGTTAGCGAATAATGTTGTTCATCAAATCGACTAGTTTCAGCCATTCCAATTGCTTCACGTGCAGCTAATGAAATTAATGACCAACAATTATTCGATGAATTAGTAGATGAGGTAGTAGCGGTTGTCGTTGTGGATTGCCCTTCAACACATGACATTGATTCATTCATACAAGAGCATTGTGGTACTGGATATGGAATAAATTTATTATTACCACTATTATTATCATGACCATTATTATTATTATAAGTAGATAATTCTTGGCGTAAATTGATTGCATGATACCAAGCAGCTATAGCATCTTGAATTAATGAATGTCGATCGAATAGACTAGCACCAAGTAGATCATATGCGGCAGCTTTTTCACTAATACTAATTGTTTGTGTTGAATCAGGAATTTCAACAGTAGCCAAATAATCTACAATCTATCAGAGTTGAATTTTTCAAATTCAGGAGAAAAGAAAAAGAATGTCCTTGATGAGTATCATTAGGGTTTGTTAATTAACTATATAAGTTATAAATAATGTCATTATATATTTATTAAACATAGGTCATTATTAACATGCTATTGATGCTGGAGTCGATTGAATTAGGGATCCGGAAGGGGGGGGTTATAAACTCGAAGATTGTTAATAAAGTTTAATGATACGTCAGTAGGATGAATGGTAGTGGAAGAGTCAGTACTTCTTTTCCTATCGGATCATAACCGCTTTTAAAGACTCCGTATTCTAGATGTATTCCTTCAAAATCGCTACTTACAGACCATCTGGAAATGTATACATAAACAACTGTCCTTCACTCACAGACAGATGTAGAAGACCTTAAAAAGTAACCAACTAAACACGAATAATGCACATTATCGCTGACATTTTTACACAACGAACTACACAAACCGCAAATTCGACAAGGTACTAAGAATCATTCTGGTAACAACATAACATATACCCGAAGGCCACAAGCAATGACAAAACCTAACAAACAACCAATGAAATATATCCAGTATAAATTGATAATATCACTTCCGATTGTTATATCCTAGCGAAGACATAAGTACGAGTAACTTCCAGGACCTATTAATGGACTATTATTCTATATATATATACATATTCTTATTGTTTAACTATTGAGTAATTAGATTATGTGTATCTATATTCATCTTATTATAAGTTTCATCTTGATCTATGGATTATTATTATTATACGAATGACTGTCCCTGAATTATATTCAATTTATTGATTATCGTCTCCCACGTTCACAGCCACATTTGGCTAGATTTTGTACAAATATTATTTTCTATTTTATGGTATGATGCCGTCTGTTTATCTGGTATATAAACCGAGTATGCTTGAAATAAAAGATTCGCATAACAGAAGCTGTCATTGGTGTTCTGGACTCAAGTGGAAGGGCTAGGCGGACAAAGAACCAATAAGGACGCTAGACTACTCATATCAGTCGAACGTCATTGGTTTGGCATAGTGCTAAGATTGGATAAGTCGTATTTTGATTGGTGGATAAATCATATGATAAAAGCCGCGCATAAAACCACAACGAATCAGCGACGGCCTTTTTAAAATCATAACACCGATTATAATCTCTGACATTTAGTTCGATAGTGATATACTATTTCATTGTATCTTGTCAAATGTGAACAATGCAACAAACTAACTTTTTTGAAAGCTGCATTCGCACCGGACATAATTGGTAATTGACCATATTCATCTTTACGCATAATAGCTCGATGATTTAATAATAATTGTAAACATTTCAAATTACCACTTTCTGTGCAATCATGTAATGCAGTGTTACCTTTGAAAAGAAAAGTAATAGAAAACGAAACATAAATTAAAAATATAAAAGCTGAATTGAAGTGAAGTATGTTACAGGTAATCACTTGCTTTTATGAAGCGAATAGGTTAAGGAGCAGTGGCTCAATGGTTAAGGAGTTTGACTTTCAATCAATAAGCTGCAAGTCCGGACTCACTCCATCTACTATGGTTAGGATAACCGAGTAATAGTATATCAATAGTTCTCATAATTAAAGTATGGCTTGAAGCCAAGTACACGATTATGTACATAGTAAATGAGTTAATAATGACAATAAAAAAATCTCCTACCTATTACACACCAATTTCCTTTGTAGAATAATTTAGTATATTTGAATCATTGGTTAGAAACAATGGTTCCCAATTCCAATTCAATTAATTTCTACGACAGAATGGAACCTATCTACTATCAGTAAGGTGATTAAGACATTTGTGAACAGATCATATTTCAAAAGTCCATTGTTTGCATCAGACTGTTCAATATTGTTCAATATTCTCATCAAGATCAGTGTATATACATGATCAAAAAATTTATCAATCGTAGTGGATACTTCTAACGTACACTTCTGATGAACAATAACCATTATTAGCAAAGATGGATAGTGGCTAGCAGTGGAATCCAGGACGCGCGCTACTTAGTCCTATTTGGGACTCGTCAGCTGGATGTACCTGCATCTCAGACTTGTTGATGTTCACTCTGAGACTCGAACCCAGTACCTTTCGCTTCAAACGCCATCGCGTTATCCACTCGGCCACTGAGTCCTGATAGCCACTTGCTTGTGCGATGGGGTGAAGTTTGAATTCACTTAGTATTGTTTGTTTGAATCTTCCCATTGATGTTTAGGACTGCACTCAATCAATCTCCTATTGGCATATGTGCACACTGTGGGTAACGCGATGGCGTTTGAAGCGAAAGACATTGAGTTCGAGTCCCAGAGTGAACATCAACTGTGAGATGCAGATACATCCAGCTGAAGAGTCCCAAATAGGACGAAACGCGCGTCCTGCATTGCACTGCTAGCCGCTATCCGTCTTTGCTTATAATGTTCGTGAAATAAGGCTATATAGAGGCAATACGCACAGTATGCACATATGCCAATAAGAGACTGACCAGTTGCAGTCCTAAGCATCAATGGGAAGATTCAAACAAACAATACTAAGTGAATAACCATTATTATCGATTCTTGAAATAATTTCGCCTTATATACAATCGTTCTTCACCATCAGCTACAACATAAAAGCAAATAGCTACTTTTTACAATATTGTATCCATAAAACAAAATGTGATGTTTTTCATTGAATAACATCGATTCTCCTAGATTCTCTTGTGATAAATGATTGACATTTTGCAAAAAGATATTCAATCATTGAGAAATTTATACTGAATACTACTTATGAATTTCCGATTTCCGTCATGTCGTACACTGCACTCTTAATATATTGATAATAATACCCACTTTACTTTTCTCATTGAAGCTTGAAATAATGGTTTAATGTTCTTACTTAGTGGGTTAGGGCACCCGAATCTCTGAACATTAGTGTTTCGAGTTCAAAACCCACTCGCTACACTTCAATTTGATCAACTGGATGGTAGTAGTTCATGATTTTCTCCAGGAACCGACATTAGTGAGATAATTACAGGGAACTGAACAACTGATTCATCCATGTATGGAACTCCTCAGCAATGTGGACCCACAATATCAGATGAATCGTCATTCGATTCGATATCCTATGGCTTAGGCGCTCTCTGAGAGACCTGAATGCCATAGTTCCAACCCCCGAACGGATAAAGGATAACCATGACTGAGAAGTTGTATACTGAGACGAAACAACTGTCTAGTTCCTCCTCTTGGTTTTTAATGGTTGCCTAATAAAGGTCAGTTTGTTAAACCATGTAAACCACATAATTCAGAATTTTCCATAAACTCATATTAAGGATATTAGCACAGCTGTGACCTAAACAAAAGCATATCTAGAATTCGATTATTAAGAATCGGTACTTCTGTTATGTAGTGGACGAGAACACAAGTGGGGACAACCACATGTCCACCCAGAACCCAGAACGTCCAACGCCTGCGCTCCACAGACCTGCTGAGCCATCTACATCCAATGTCCGCCTAGCAGCCGCACGTCCCATCGCTCCTCTCCGTGAACAGCACGCGCTACAGCGAACACCGCACCACCAGAACACTCCACTCGACGTCACCTTCCCGCACCAGACTGCCCCGACTAGCACTTCAGCTCCAGGTCCCCAACGGCGTCCACAGAACAGCACTTTTCCCCCTTTCCTGGTTGATAGCGACACCAAATGTAGTGAATGAGAACACAAGTGGGGACAACCGAATGTATTTCAACACAAAATTATAGAATCTCTTAGTAAACACTGAGAAGCATACAGCAAATTCTTCATTTGCAAAATGTTAATCACATGTCTCAAATTTGATTGTTACTTCTACAAAATGTCAATCAATCGTCCCTGACTTCATTGTTCTTTCATCTCCATACCAATCACTATCTGTTCTCGTTCTCTTTCATTCGATCTTCTTAACCTTCTACCACCAGACATTTCACTTTTGATTGATGATATATACTACTTATATCTGTCAACATTAGTAGCACAGACCACAGTACTACTACTAATTATTATTAGTATTATTATTATTAAAATTGTGTAAGTAAAAATTGATCACGTAATGTTCTCTTTTGGATATCTCATGTAGATATGAAATTATTGTCAAGCGAAAAATTTTGTGCTCATTAAACTAATGCGTTATAAATCGATTTTTTCGCTCTCTCTCTCTCTTTCTCTTTCTTGTTCTCTTCATCGATTTATACATAATTGAGAAGATTAAACTGAAAATGTAATTGATTAAAGCTAAAAACGCAAATGACATCAAGTGATTTTATTTTTTTTGTGTGTAGTTATCTAACATGTCACTAGTAATCAAATTGAATACAAGCCAGTAACTAAGTACATAACTTGTATCTTATTTATTTATTTAAAAACATAAATATTGGTACAAGGAAGCACCAGATACATATGCACCGCACAAATCTCATTCGATTTGTGTGAGGGCTGTAATACTGCCCGGGTGCTCAAACCGAAGCAGGTGGTTTACTCAAAGGGCCACATCAGGAGCCTTCGACCTAAAGGTCTAATCCACAAGGCAGTGGAGCATCGTGAGGAGATGCAGTCCCATGGTAGCCGGTGACCAACAACTGGTTCATACGCCATTCGTTCCTTCAGGATACTGGAGCCCATGTGCACCATTGGTTTGGAATGAGTGTGTTCCAACTCCCCTAGGTGGACTCCCCGTGTCCACCGGCTCGGTTAAAGCGCCGGACATTTGCTTTTCGTCCTCTCAATTTCGTAAACAACTTTCTGGCCACGAGAAGCAGTGAGTAAGACTTCCCTGACAGACGCTATATACGCGTGGTCATGTGAGAGCATTTGGAGAGGGAGAGCGTACTCTCCCCACTCTCGGCCGTACCAGGGCATTTGGGGGCCGTATATATATATATATATGCTTGGGCCATTAAACCACTGGGCCATCTCTGTTATCATTACAATATTAGTCTGGTTATAAAATGCTATGTTTACAGCACATCAGCTAGAACAGTTTTTGCTCATGATTTGTGAAACTTGGCTCCCTCGCGCTGATGTTGTTTGATGGGCTTTTAGCTCCATCATCGATGTCTCCAAAGGAGTGCTATGATCCGGTGGTAACATCAAGTTAATAATACCGACGTTCGGTATAATATGTTTAAGCACAGTGGTAATGATTTAATTGATAGCATTATTTTAAAACAGTGACTTTAGTGTCTTGATTATGTCTTACAAATTTTATCCGAATCGCATACTATTTTCTGACGCAGGGACTGGGTAGAAAGAAGGGAAATGTGGCCAATTTATGACAGAGTGGGATGGTAAAAAAGGCAGCTGTATATGATTGCTACTGTCAGTTCATCATAATTCCTTAGTGGAAGTCTTAAAGATGGAGCAACTCAGTGGCTTCGAGCATTATCGGGTTTCTTAGAATAGAATTCAATCGCGATCCTGATGTAATTTGCGACCAAATTTTATAATAGTAAGATGATCTTCTCTAACTGAAAGAATCCTTTCTTTGCGTACTTCAAATAAACTGTACCTATAAATAAATATCACTTCTTTTCATTTCTGTATTGGTTATTCATCTCCTCTCCCACTTATTTCATAACAACACTATTGATTCATTTAAGTGACCCATTTCTATATTGGTTCCCGAAAGCATCAGAATTTATGTGCTTTGAACAAATAAGTTTCAAACCATATATTTGGCCTGGCAGTTAATTCTACTACTAATTAGTTGTCCACTATTGTAGGAAGTAGGGAACGGATCTTAAAATTATGCGTTTTAAACAGCTAAAAATCGAAGGGCTTTAAACCAATAAACTATTGCTCCTGCACTATTAATGATCAAGGAAATTTATCACATCAGTATAGTGGGATTTGTAGAGATTGTAGAATCTCCATAGGTTAAATCACGAACTTATAATAGCTAAACCACTAACCACTGAAAACCTGGAAGTACTAGACGATTGTTTCTCCCCAATATAAGATTACTCAGAAGTGCGTATCCATGATCCAACGTCCGAGAACTGAATCCAGGAACTTCGACCTTACGCGCGTGAAAGCTTAACCTCGACACCACTGAGAGAGCGATCCGACGATGTACAAGTCTAACTTTAACTAATAAACGAGATATCGTTATTTTTCTACCATTATGTGTGTTACTGTTATCCAAGATCTACTACTACAAAATTTCTTGCTTGATAGTAGTCTTATATCTACATGAGACATCTAAAAGAGAACATTGCGTGATCAACTTTTACTTAGAGGATTTTAATAATAATAGTAATAATAATAATGTTATTAATAAATATAATTAGTAGTAGTACACAGGTACCGAGTTTTAATGATCGAATTCTAGATATGCTTTTGTTTAGGTCACAGCTGTGCTAATATCCTTAATATGAGTTTATGGAAAATTCTGAATTATGTGGTTTACATGGTTTAACAAACTGACCTTTATTAGGCAACCATTAAAAACCAAGAGGAGGAACTAGACAGTTGTTTCGTCTCAGTATACAACTTCTCAGTCATGGTTATCCTTTATCCGTTCGGGGGTTGGAACTATGGCATTCAGGTCTCTCAGAGAGCGCCTAAGCCATAGGATATCGAATCGAATGACGATTCATCTGATATTGTGGGTCCACATTGCTGAGGAGTTCCATACATGGATGAATCAGTTGTTCAGTTCCCTGTAATTATCTCACTAATGTCGGTTCCTGGAGAAAATCATGAACTACTACCATCCAGTTGATCAAATTGAAGTGTAGCGAGTGGGTTTTGAACTCGAAACATTAATGTTCAGAAATTCGAGTGCCCTAACCTCTAAATAAGAACATCAAACCATTATTTTAAGCTTCAATGAGAAAAGTAAAGTGGGTATTATTATCAATATATTAAGAGTGCAGTGTACGATATGACGGAAATTAGTATCATTAATCGGTTTAAACTGCAACTAAATAATCCACACCGTACATATTCGTATGTCCAATGTCAAGTCATACCATATTTTGAATGAGAGATGTTGCTAATAAGTAAAATAAGTCTTGAATCTGTGGTCCAATGATTGAAATCTGAATACACGACCTAGGGAGTCATGAATTCATTTACTATCCTTTAATATAACATAAATAATTTTAAAATATCGTCAGAAACGATTGTTGAAAGTTGCGGAGAGTGGTCATTGAAGATAACAATGACTTAAGTGTTTAGCTTTTAAAACAAAATATCATCGAGTTACAATGTTGATTGATATAATTCATTCTGAGTAACTTGTTAGTTTTATACTGGATTTCATAACTCATTTGTAACTAATGAGCTGTGTGTTACATACGCTAAGTTGGTTTACGGTGATCCGTTCAACTAAGTATGATTTTCTCTTTTGTACAGTAGACGCGAATAAATCGAAATTTGATAAGAAGACTATGATATTCCATTGATGAATCTGTCATGATTGACCTTGATTACATTAAGTTTGAAATAAACTAAATTAACTTATTCGCCAGGTACTTTCTTATGAGTCACAATGTCCAAAGTGAAGTAGGTATACCAGGTTTCGAACCTGGAATTTAATAGTTGAAAGTCAAACCCCCTAACTATTAGGCTATTGCTCCACACTAAGTCTTTATACGTTCTTGTAATCACCAATAAGAGTGCGAAAAACGAGACTACAATCTTTAAAACTTATTTGACATGAAATACTAGCAATCTGAGAAATTTATGTTTGGTCCTATATGGAATTGTAGATGTATACTGCTGAATAATATCAAACTATCTCGAGTAGTCAAGTGTTCCTCAGTTTCCTACAATTTTCCAGGCAATATTAGTTTGTAACCAAAACTGACTTCAAATTATATTAGCCTATCGTGTCACTGTGTCATTGACCTTCGTTCGTTTACAGAAAAATCGTAATTAGCATCAACAATATCATTATTTTATTCATGTATGATTGTATCAAATTGTTAGTTACTTAAGAGATAGACATACAAATATACAAGGAAATTTATAGACTAACCTTTAGCACTTCTTCGATTAACTCGAGCATTTTTACTAAGTAGATATTCTACAATACTATCATGACGACGATAACAACTAATCATGAGACAAGTATGACCGTGACGATTTGGATTTTCAATATTTGCTCCATGTTCAACAAGATATCGAACAACCTTTGTAGAATGAAAAAAAGAAAGAATTATCTCTTTTTTTTAAAAAAAAGTACGAATCTTGTACAAGGATGCACTAATTCCAAGTTACCACTTACCATACACTCAACCATGGTTTTACTCACTGTATCACCATTGAAAAGAATTTGAGCTGTCACTCTGTTAATCATCTTAACGGTGTTTTGAGCAATCCGTTTTGGTACATGTGGATTCTGTAAGGACTGGCTCCATATAGATGTTATGTAGTAAGTTTTTCACAAAGCAGATGGATTAGTGTCCAGCAGTGGAATTTGGATGTGTCGTTTTGTCGTGACTGACACTCACCAGTTGCATATACTAGTATGATAATGTTAATATTCACACCTAGATTTAAACCCATTCCCTTTCGTCTCAAATGCCCAATGCACAAGCGAATGGTTATCTGGACTCGATAGTTCAGTAAATAAAGCATTGGGCATTTGAAACGAAAGGGAATGGGTTTAAATCTGTGTGAATATTACCATTAGCATACTAGTATATGAAACTGATGAGTCCCAGTCACGACGAATCGACACAAATCCAAATTCCACTGCCATACACTAATTCATCTACTCACTTCAGTCCCATCAGATACAAACTATGCTCCGAAAACGCTTATTCAAACACTTGAAACCTACGCATATTTTATCTTCCCATCATCATTCGGTAAGCTTCTTGACAATAACACAAAGTGTACAGTATGCTTTTGTTTTATAGAGACAAAGAAAAGGTTTATCAAGTTTGAGAATAAATAACGTATAGAAATTGATGATTTAAATCGATCAGTTCAAAAAAAGCGACTGCATATCACTCAAATTTTAACGTGGAAAAGTTTGTAAACATAAAAAAATCAAGTGATCATATGTTGCTGAAAAAGAAACATACTTGTTCATGTCCATCAAAGCAAGCAGCACGAAGAGCTGTTGAATTAGTAATTGTTGTTCGATTAACGTCTGCACCACGACTAATTAACAATTCAACTAATTTCAAATGTCCAGCTGCTGAAGCACACCATAATGGAGGTACACCTTCTACTTGTTCACCTTCAAATTCTACAACACCAACCTGAGGGGAATATACGAGCAAAAAAGAATGAGTTACCCTTCATTATGTAAATTCTATGACCACAAATTTAAGTAAGATACATTTTTAACAAAAACATATGTCCAGTAATATGATATAATATTATATTATACGCCCATTTTTCCTGTCACCACAATAAGGATCATTTATGACTGCTGATATAGCAAAGATGGAATGTGGCTAGTAGTGGAATCCAGAATGCAAGTTTTGTCCTATTTCTGACTCGTCAAGCGAGTGTACTTGCATCCCAGAGTTGATGTTCACTTTTGAGCTCGAACATAGTACCGTTTGCTTCAAACACCATCATGTTATCTGCATGGCTACCGATTCCAGGTAGCCACTCAATTGTGCAGCAGGCATGAGGTTTAATTAAATTTGAAATGGTTTAGATTATCCCTTGTTGTTATTTCTGACTGAAATCCGACCAGTCTTGATTGCCATATGAATCCCGGAGTGAAAAACTCTGGGATGCAGATACATCCGGCTGACGAGTCCCGAATAGAACGAAACGGGAGTTCTGAATCCCGCTGCTAGCCATGTTTCATCTATTCCATATCAAATTGTGTCGTAATGGCTATATCGAGGCAATCCATGCAGTATGCCCATATGCCAACCAAGACTGATCAAATTTCAGTCAAAAATATCAATAAAGAAATAATCAAAACCACTTCAAATTGAATTACATTTGTGGTTGTATTGTCTCCTAAGCTTTTCCTCAGCGATGGTCAATTGGTTAAAGGATTCGGTTTCGAGCAAGTCTGTGTTGTAGTTTTGAGACCGGCTTTACTTACTTTGGTGTGGACTGTCAGATACTATCATTATCCTTTTTACATGGAATTTATTGGTTGAAACTAAACACATGAACATGCGCTTGCTTACTGGATTGTATTTAATTAATTCTCCCACTCCCACATTGTATTTACGAAAATTCTTGAATAATTGGGTTTAGAAAGGTCAAGACGTTATTGTGACAAAAAGATTACTGCTAAACGTGTATGCCACATAAAGAAGTCCTTGATGTAAAACGAAGAAAATCTAAATTTTTACTTTTTATGATTGTTATTCCAAGTCAGTCGTGGTTAATGTATGGTCAGACAAAAATGTGTACCGGCTCAATCTGCAGATACTGTGTCCACTCCTATTTACTATTGAAGTCACTAACTTCTAGTATGAGCCATGTTGGCAGATGCAGACTACCTGGTTGGGGTCCGCGTGACTATCGTAACCAATGGTTGGAGACTCTAGGTGACATGGCTCAGATTCGATCACAATGGCTTAGGTGTATACACTCTTTATCTTCCCTTAAACCTTAAGATTAAAATTGCTTCATAACTTTCTTCCTTCCTATACTATATCCTTACATACAACCTATCTTTTATATACTATCACCACTAAATTAATTACTTCTATGAATCCGGTGTTCATCTTGTTGTGCTAACGAGGTATGGCAACTTGGACCGATGCATAAATGTGCCTGGTCCTACGTTGTAGCTGACTGACTGACTATTTACTATACTCATTAGCGGCACAAAGTAATGTGAAAAGTAACATGAAAAATTTATTGAAAATTGATTTCAACATTTTAATTGTGCACTACATTTATTTAAAAGAAAACAGAAAATGAGATGTACTAGCCTATGAGTAACAAAAAAGATTACTTCATCAAAATTGAGGAATTACAATATTGACCAAGGGAAAATATAGTGCTTTATTATCAGTGTTGGAAAATAATGTTTACAATTTACAAGGTTGTTAGAATATCAAAATTGTTAATTCAAAATCATCAGATACATTAGAGAAGTGGCTTTATGGTTAAAGGAATTGATTTTCAATTGATAAATCTTCGAATACCATTGCATCTATTATGCTTTCGGCAACTAAGAAGTATCATTAGATGTATTATTATTATTATTATTTAAACACAAATATTGGTACAAGGAAGCATCAGATACATATGCGCCGCACAAATCTCATTTGATTTGTGTGAGGTCTGTGATACTGCCCAGGTGCCCAAACCGAAACAGGTGGTTTTCTTAGGGGGCCACATCCGGAGCCTTTGACCTGAAGGTCTAGTCCACAAGGCAGTGGAGCATCGTAAGGAGATACAGTCCCATGGTAGCCGGTGACCAACGATTGATTCATACGCCATTTGTTCCCTTAGGATACTGGAGCCAGCCCATGTGCATCATTCGTTTGGAATCAGGGTTTTCCAACTCCCCTGGGTGGACTCGCAGTGTCCACCAACCCGGTTAAAGCGCCGGACATATATGTATTTATATATGTAGTATTGCTTAAAACTGAGTGTACTGATATATACATACTTTCTAAGTGAATTGCATTTAAAAATGAGTTGCAGATACAGTGGCTCTAATAGTATAGTTTAAAAATCAAATACAGTGAACACTTGTTCAATAGATTTGTGAAAGGACAAAGTGAACATGCAATTTAAATATTGCAATAATTTAGAACCATCTAAATTCAAGTAGATATGGATGATGGCTTGTAGTAGAATCCATGGCGCTCGTTTCGACCGTTTTGGGACTTGTCAGGGACTAGTCCAAGCAACCAATATAACTAAACTTAATTGGATACTGACAAAATAGGAGAAAATGTCATTTTTGAAAAAGCGGAGAAATCTAATAGTAATTTAATCGCTAATTACGAGTGGAACAATTTCTGTAAAAAGTGAAGCTATACAATATAAAAACTAACTTGTTCAACATCTGCTCCATGAAAATCGATTAAGTATTCAGCAACATCTAAATGTCCTATATGACATGATTTAAAATGAGAAAAAAAGCAAATTTACCATTTCTACATGCTACAATGAGACAAGTTTGACCATCAAGTGAATTTTTATGAACTACTTGACCAACAGAACGTGCACATTCTTTTAATGACTTCAAATCACCAGAGATGCAATAATTGAAAATATTTTGCTCTGTAACAAGTCTACTTTCTGTTTTAGAAGCAGTAGCCATCAAATAGTTCAACGTCAATATCTACTTATGAACCTGCTAATATGAAATAAAAACAACATAAGATAAACTTATAGACTGATGGCAAATTTGTCTAAGAAAAGATTGCTGGTAACAAAAAGCCAAATGACAGAAATATATAAGTAAAACACCAACTTTGTAATCTACGAAAAGATGGAAAAACTTTGTATGCTAACGAAATATTGGTTTGGTACAATCTTGTCAGTTGACGAAGTGGAATTTCGTCTCAATTTTTAAATTTAACTTATTTACTACGTATAGGACTACGTACTAACCTCTAAGTTTCATTAGCACCATCTGGTAACCAAACTGGAGCGCGGTTTAGACCCATGACTAATTGGTTATAAATCCGTTGGTCATTAAAGTTTGCTAGTTGAAAGCACTTTTGGGCATTGGAAACCCGAAGTATGAATCACCCAAAAGACAATCTGATACAGTTGAAGGCGGAAAATCATATGTGGTTTAAGTAATCGGCTATAAGTCACATTCTCGTATAAGAACTATTCATTTAAAATGGGTCCAGGTTAAGACCTACAATCTAGTGATTTAGAGCGATTTGACTCTAAACGTTGAGTCAGAAATTAAGGTAGTAGCAGATAGTATGGATCAGGATGAAGTCAGTCATCGAAGCCCTCTCAAAGCTTCATTTCCCTTGCTTTACTATTTTCATAGCAAAATAAAACTAGTAGTCCCAGTTTTGATTAACACATGAATAATAAAATGAATATGCTCTCTCGAACCAGATGTTTGATGGTGCTGTCATAAACTATTCTCATCAGCTCTAAATTATTATTTCAGGTTTAAGAACAGTTTAGTTTGGCGGTAGCACGATTCTGCTCAGAATCAAGTAAGCAAGAAACGATCGGTCGGAGAACTGTCCTGATTTGTTTCTTTTTTGACATATGTAAATAAATAAGTTAGTCTGTCCTGACCCATATTTGTTCCGATCGTGAATCTCATAATTTCACCAAACGTATAAGCTTATTCAAGTTAACTGAAGATACAGATAAGTGATTTTTGCAGAAAATATAGTGTAGACAACCTAATGAATGATTTGAGAATACTCTTTATGGACTACGTTACGAACGTTATAGAACAGTGAGCAAGGAAGAAACATATTCAGCTAGTGAAAGGTCTGGAGAATTACATAGCTGAAAGCAAATTTCCAATCTATTCCAAAAGGAATGCCCACAATTTCTCAAGTGTTGAACTAGATAAGGAAAAACTAGATTACCCTTAAGTATGAGATTCCGTGATACCCGGAATCACTCTAACCACAGATACAGATATACAGTTTGGCAATCTATATAGTCACACGGGATTTAGTCGTGAATTCTGACCAACAACTACAACGTTTGAAATTAAAGACTGTTGTTACCAGCATAAGAAGAATAAATTTAATCACTAATGCATTTTTACAAAGAAGCACAAATACGTTATCAACGTGCTCCTAAAGGATGGGAAGTTATTGATTAAGAAACCTGACAAAGGTTCAGTTGTCCTCAGTAAAAGTGATTATACTGACAAAATGGGTGACATTAAAGTCTCAAAGACTAACTAACCAGAAAGTAAAAATGAGTAATCTACAGTGGACTCAAGACATCAATTCTCTTGACAAGTTTTTATGAACACGAACTATTGTAACATCATGAATTTTTATAATTAATCAGGCAAACTTCACTACCCACTATCCAGATCGGAGTATTAGAATTGATGGGTAAGTCTATAATTTATGGACAACCTTTGAGCGACGCTAGAGCCGCTTCTAGAATGTTCGTCTACCAACTAGGAATAAATGAGGGCTGTAAACCAGTGTGGGGAATTATGATTGTTATCTACAGTTGATGGTTATGGTTAGGAACTACATTCAGGGCTTTTATCACGAACTGACATCAGTTAAAATGCCAAGACATCATTTGGCCAAATGGGTAGATGAATTTTGCGCCAGAATCCAAAACCTAATATCCTAAATCTGAGTGGTCTGTTAATAAATTATAGTCTCGCCGATTGATGTTCTATAAGACTATGTTCAGTCGCACAGCGTTGAGTGAAGTTTCCAAAACAGTTATACATAGAATGTATACTTGTGCTTTTATAAACTACGAAATCTGAAAGTATTATGATCGGTGAGTTGTCGTTCTCCAATAGGATAAAAAAACCGGTTAAGTATAAATGGTTGGTTGTATTACGTCGAATTTAACACCCTATGTAGATACTATACTCGTTAGTAGAAATTATTCTTATCTCCGTTAATTTTATTAATCTCCACTATCTAGGGAAATTCGGAGGTAAAATCTCAACATTAAACATATAGGTGACCTTAGAAATTACTTGGGTTTTAGGAGTCATTTAAAAACGGAAATAGCTAAATCTACTCAATAACTCATAGGCATATACAAGGAAGGAAACATTGGGATACACCAAGACTGATTGACAAGCCCATTTAAATGACTAAATTGACTTTCATACTGAAAATGGAACTTTGTAGTGATTTTATTTCAGAAATTTACCAGATTTTCGTCTTCAAACAAATACTTTGTAGGATGAACCTACTCACCTGACCGTACGATCCCAAACAGAGCGCTCAAACTTTCCGATTATCAATAGATTCAGATTCAAGTTTGTTCATTGTGGAAAGACTGAGAGTTAGTTTCCACCCTTTTCTAGGGAGCTTACATGGGTCTCTTGCTTTTTCTTGAGTGAATCAGTTCAAATTTTGGACACTTTCATTCCGTTGTAGGATCCAACAGCCTATAGGGGTTAATAGATCCCCGAAGTCAATATCTCTGTAAGTCTTTGACATTTGGTACTGACCGCGTTATTCTTAATAGACCACTCTAGCTGAAAGCGCTTGGTCATGCATCTGCACCAGATCACGAGTGGGTACGTTGTGCTTCACATCTCGTACGACCGCTAGCCAGCTTAGATTGATCACGTATCGATATATCGATAGCCTATCAAATATATCTTGGAACCTCTCCTCTCCTGACTTTTGGTTTGACTGGGTTGGCACATTTCTGTTATAAAAGGTGGTGCTGGTTGAGGCTTTGTCAAACCTCGGATACTTGTGGCATCTTTAGGCCAATTACGCGGCGATGAAACCTTCATACCAAATGAAGTTCATCCGTTCTTGGCTTGTAAACTTGTCCGACATGTCCTCCGAGTTAACCTGACTTAGGCGTCGGAAATAGAGAATGCATATCAGGTCCGAGGTCATCACATATTACCCTATATATCATTATTAAATCTCATTTCACAATAAAATAGCCCAATGAGGTCTAACTTTGAAAACTTCACTGTATATTATGAACTTCAGAATTCCGGAATAATGTCGATAGCCGTTATTTATACTTCCTCAAAGATGTATGAGCCTGGTCTGGATCTTATTAGGTTTGTGCACACAGTGGTATGTTTAACCACAACTCGATAAATGTTCATTACAAGACTCATAAGATCCCTGACTCCTTTGTAGACGCACTAATTAAAAGGGACTGTCGTATTTTCCTTCCGAATATATTTTTTAGTACTGATCGTTTAATTACTCATCAAGACTACTGTTATCGCTTTAAGTGAATTTATTTCTATTGAAGTAATCCTCAAGAGTACTGCGTTTTTTATAGAGAGGTTTTAACATCTGTACTTTTCGAGTACAAATACAAAAAAACTACGGGCACTGGTATTTATTTTTCCTCGTTGAGTATATCTTTGAGTATTTTTTGTATCTACCGGTGTGAAGGTCTTTTTGTAGCCATCGAATTCTGACATTTGGCCTTTATATTGTTGTTTGGCACAGTATATATACAAACCTCTGTTTTTGTTTGTGTCTATCATCTATCAAGCTTTAAAAGACACTCAATCTAGAGATCAATTTTCTCCGTGAGACCACAAAACGAATTCATGGCGCAAGTAAAACATTCTTGTGGCAGACCTGCATGCTATTTCCCTGTCGATGATGGCATGCAGTGTGACAACTGCAATAAGCGGTATCACAATATGTGCACCGGATTCACACGGGCTACATATAAAAGGTGCTGCCAGCCATTATCACACAGGTTATGCATGGTATTTTGTTCTA
Source organism: Schistosoma mansoni (assembly GCF_000237925.1). NCBI lineage: Eukaryota > Metazoa > Platyhelminthes > Trematoda > Strigeidida > Schistosomatidae > Schistosoma > Schistosoma mansoni. The sequence goes on from NW_017386068.1 coordinate 364,330, forward strand.
TAAAGTCTCTACTGATTCCAGAAGCGATTGGGCTGCTGAACGTAGCTAGAAAACTGCCCTCAGATAAACAGGCAGCAGTAAATGAACAGTACTCCGCTTTCTAGGAAAGAGAGAGCGTTACCATTAGCCTAGCTCTGGATTTAAATGAGAGCATAAAGGTGGACCCTATCAGGGAAGCAGATAACAATCATATGAATGTAGGCATAGTGTTATAATTGTGGTTTTGTTGCTATATAAACGACCCAGCTATTCCTATTGCTTAGTATTCTTATACAATGACACTCGACAAGACCCCAAAATCAGAACACGTTGAACAGGAATGAAATTGTATTCAAAATAACAATGGTATGTGAACAGCAATCCGCAATCAGCAATCAGCAATCAATAGTTTAAATATCGTTCATATATTTATAGTATATGCATAGGAAGCTTATAGATTTTTCTGCAATAATATGCCCGGGCTGATCGGTTAAAAATTAACCAATCAGCGCGCAGCAACACCATCATGCATAAAACATGCTTAATCCAATCTATATCCCACTAACACCTCCCCCTTGAGCAGATTCGTAGGATCTGGTGTTAGGGTCCAACTGCAACCGCTTTACTGGTTTGCGCTTCCGGTTAGTCCATCTTCTAGGTAATAAGGACGTTGTATCATCCTTCGTTTGCACCTTGACTGTCCTGTCTGTTTCAGGTGTTTTGAACTCAAAGGTGTCTAGCAGAACATCAAGAGGTAATCTATGCTGCGTTTCGTTGTTGGAGATCGAGGTTGATTTCAGTTGGTTAGTATGACGCACCCAGATTTCTGAACCAATGGACACCTCGTAAACCACATTTCCTTTCTTTTGCACGATCCGACCAGCTATCCATGTAGGATGTTTTCCTCGATAGTCCATAGCAAGTACCTTTTGACCCACACTGAACAATTGTTTTTGTGCCCCAAGATGACTATTGTACTGTTTCTCCATCATCACGTTTCGTTGCGGCCTAAGAGCTGGAGTCGGACGAATGCTGTCAAAATGTGTACGTTTTTTCTGCCAAGTAACGCTTCCGCTGGGGAGACTCCATTTGTTGTCTGAGGGTTCGGTGTCGAACGGTGTATAAACAAGAACCTCTCTAAGATCTCTTCGGTGTCGCCCTCCCCTCTTGATTTTTTTAGAGCACTTTTGAACGTACCAACAAAACGTTCTACCTGACCATTCGATTGAGGATGGAATGGAGGTGTTCGGATGTGCCTGATTCCGTTCTGCTGACAAAATTCTGAAAAGTCTTTTCTGACTTCATCTGACGACACTGGAGTGTTTCGAATTGTCGCTGCTGCTACACTCCGTATTTCTGGAACCTTTTTACCTGTCTTTTTTGCATATGAGGTGGTGTCTAATGATGGACACGACACGTTACACACGCTGTTAATGGGTATATCCATTAATCCAAGCTTTTCTAACATATCTAGACCAAGTAGATCAAGGTTTGGTCGTTCTGTTAGATAGCATACTCCTTTACAGCTATTTCCATTGAAGGAAAATTCACATTGTAATTCACCAACTAGCTTCAGTACACCTCCAGATACGTTTTTAGCCGTTTTCTTGGATGGCTTCATTGGCGGTTTTCCCAGCAAGTTATAAGTCTCTCTAGACACTAGAGTAATATCGGATGCTGTGTCAATTTGAAGACGAACCGCTATACCATTAATCTGGATCGTAACATACTTTCTCCGAATGTCATAGTCTGTTTGAAGGGCTGCTACCAGAGAAAGTGATTTAGATTCGGCTGACTTTATGTGTCGAGGACGTTTGTGCTTCTGCTTAGGCTGGGACGTACGATTTGGAGGACAATGACCTTCTTTATGCCCACGTTTGTTACACATCTGACATTTATGTTTCTTGAATGGGCAGAATCGTACATAATGCCAATCACCACATAACCAACATGCAATCGTTGGTTTGCTACCACTTGTTTTCGGTTTCTGAACTTTTAACCTCGTAATAGCATTGACACTACTGCAGGTTAAATTAGGATTTACCTGTTCAATCAACTGATTGTCGTGTCTGATGTTCTGTAGCCGCTTACACTCATATGTTAACGTTCTGAGTGTGATGTTAGGATCTTGATTCAAACGAGTTAAAGTCTGGTTCTAATCTCAGCATCTTGTGGTGACTGGAGAGCTTTGATGAATATAAGGCATTTAAATTGATCTTCTGTCAACGAGCGTAACTTGAACTTTTCACATTCTCTGTTGACGATGTCTGCTAGAACACCATATTCATCGGCTTCTCGTTTCACCAAATTAAGACACTGGTAGCGCATACTAAACAATGAGGAAGATTCACCGAATATTTCTGACAGCTGAGATACTGTCTCCTCGAAACTGAGCTCTCGAGGTAACTTTGGTAATATATGATCAGCATAGCGTGCATGGTCATGACTTCCCAACTTGCGCATCAACAGTCGAGTCTTCCATGCGTCGTCTTGATTACAGAACTCTATTCTAAATGTGTCTTCCCAACGCTTGAACCACGTGAGAAATATATTGCCACATTCGGGGTCATAATAGAATTCTGGGATGCTGCTGGCAACTGCATCACAAGAAGAAGTACTTGTAGTAGCATGTGAACTCGAGTAGTGTATGTTAAGCTGTTGCGTCAGAGTTTCTAACAGGCGCATTTGTGCGTCAAATTGTGCTTGCTGTTGTTGTAGTATTCGGCTGAGCTGGTCATCTGATATAGGCATTTTGAATGAATTTTCCTTTTTCCCCGTCGCCACTGTTATAATTGTGATTTTGTTGCTACATAAACGACCCAGCTATTCCTATTGCTTAGTATTCTTATACAATGACACTCGACAAGACCCCAAAATCAGAACACGTTGAACAGGAATGAAATTGTATTCAAAATAACAATGGTATGTGAACAGCAATCCGCAATCAGCAATCAGCAATCAATAGTTTAAATATCGTTCATATATTTATAGTATATGCATAAGAAGCTTATAGATTTTTCTGCAATAATATGTCCGGGCTGATCGGTTAAAAATTAACCAATCAGCGCGCAGCAACACCATCATGCATAAAACATGCTTAATCCAATCTGTATCCCACTAACACCTCCCCCTTGAGCAGATTCGTGGGATCTGGTGTTAGGGTCCAACTGCAACCGCTTTACTGGTTTGCGCTTCCGGTTAGTCCATCTTCTAGGTAATAAGGACGTTGTATCATCCTTCGTTTGCACCTTGACTGTCCTGTCTGTTTCAGGTGTTTTGATCTCAAAGGTGTCTAGCAAAACATCAAGTGGTAATCTATGCTGCGTTTCGTTGTTGGAGATCGAGGTTGATTTCAGTTGGTTAGCATGACGCACCCAGATTTCTGAACCATCGGACACCTCGTAAACCACATTTCCTTTCTTTTGCACGATCCGACCAGCTATCCATGTAGGATGTTTTCCTCGATAGTCCATAGCAAGTGCCTTTTGACCCACCGTGAACAACCGTTTTTGTGCCCCATGATGACTATTGTACTGTTTCTCCATCATCACGTTTCGTTGCGGCTTAAGAGCTGGAGTCGGACGAATGCTCTCAAAATGTGTACGTATTTTTCTGCCAAGTAACGCTTTCGCTGGGGAGACTCCATTTGTTGTCTGAGGGTTCGGTGTCGAACGGTGTATAAACAAGAATCTCTCTAAGATCTCTTCGGTGTCCCCCTCCCCTCTTGATTTTTTTAGAGCATTTTTGAACGTACCAACAAAACGTTCTACCTGGCCATTCGATTGCGGATGGAATGGAGGTGTTCGGATGTGCCTGATTGCGTTCTGCTGACAAAATTCTGAAAAGTCTTTTCTGACTTCATCTGACGACACTGGAGTGTTTCGAATTGCCGCTGCTGCTACACTCCGTATTTCTGGAACCTTTTTACCTGTCTTTTTTGCATATGAAGTGGTGTCTGATGATGGACACGATACGTTACACACTCTGTTGATGGGTATATCCACCAATCCAAGATTTTCTAACATATCTAGACCAAGTAGATCAAGGTTTGGTCGTTCTGTTAGATAACATACCCCTTTACAGTTATTTCCATTGAAGGAAAATTCACACTGTAATTCACCAACTAGTTTCAGTACACCTCCAGATGCGTTTTTAGCCGTTTTCTTGGATGGCTTCATTGGCGGTTTTCCCAGCAAGTTATAAGTCTCTCTAGACACTAGAGTAATATCGGATGCTGTGTCAATTCGAAGACGAACCGCTATACCATTAATCTGGATCGTAACATACTTTCTCCGAATGTCATAGTCTGTTTGAAAGGCTGCTACCAGAGAAAGTGATTTAGATTCGGTTGACTTTATGTGTCGAGGACGTTTGTGCTTCTGCTTAGGCTGGGACGTACGATTTGGAGGACAATGACCTTCTTTATGCCCACGTTTGTTACACATCTGACATTTATGTTTCTCGAATGGGCAGAATCGTACATAATGCCAATCACCACATAACCAACATGCAATCGTTGGTTTGCTACCACTTGTTTTCGGTTTCTGAACTTTTAACCTCGTAATAGCATTGACACTACTGCAGGTTAAATTAGGATTTACCTGTTCAATCAACTGATTGTCGTGTCTGATGTTCTGTAGCCGCTTACACTCATATGTTAACGTTCTGAGTGTGATGTTAGGATCTTGATTCAAACGAGTTAAAGTCTGGTTCTAATCTCAGCATCTTGTGGTGACTGGAGAGCTTTGATGAATATAAGGCATTTAAATTGATCTTCTGTCAACGAGCGTAACTTGAACTTTTCACATTCTCTGTTGACGATGTCTGCTAGAACACCATATTCATCGGCTTCTCGTTTCACCAAATTAAGACACTGGTAGCGCATACTAAACAATGAGGAAGATTCACCGAATATTTCTGACAGCTGAGATACTGTCTCCTCGAAACTGAGCTCTCGAGGTAACTTTGGTAATATATGATCAGCATAGCGTGCATGGTCATGACTTCCCAACTTGCGCATCAACAGTCGAGTCTTCCATGCGTCGTCTTGATTACAGAACTCTATTCTAAATGTGTCTTCCCAACGCTTGAACCACGTGAGAAATATATTGCCACATTCGGGGTCATAATAGAATTCTGGGATGCTGCTGGCAACTGCATCACAAGAAGAAGTACTTGTAGTAGCATGTGAACTCGAGTAGTGTATGTTAAGCTGTTGCGTCAGAGTTTCTAACAGGCGCATTTGTGCGTCAAATTGTGCTTGCTGTTGTTGTAGTATTCGGCTGAGCTGGTCATCTGATATAGGCATTTTGAATGAATTTTCCTTTTTCCCCGTCGCCACTGTTATAATTGTGATTTTGTTGCTACATAAACGACCCAGCTATTCCTATTGCTTAGTATTCTTATACAATGACACTCGACAAGACCCCAAAATCAGAACACGTTGAACAGGAATGAAATTGTATTCAAAATAACAATGGTATGTGAACAGCAATCCGCAATCAGCAATCAGCAATCAATAGTTTAAATATCGTTCATATATTTATAGTATATGCATAAGAAGCTTATAGATTTTTCTGCAATAATATGTCCGGGCTGATCGGTTAAAAATTAACCAATCAGCGCGCAGCAACACCATCATGCATAAAACATGCTTAATCCAATCTATATCCCACTAACACATAGTCACAAGGAAAAAGAAAAAGCGCGCGGAGAAGAAACTAATTATAGACAGTACTAAGGTATGTGAACCTACGGTTTTAGTTCCGGATTTACATATCAACGCAAAACAAACTTTGGGGGAGCCAAGCGTCAGCAGTGTAGAGGATGTGATCAAGAGACAAAATAAGGCAAATCAGTGACTCACAGTCACACCCAGAAAACAGAATTCTACCTCTGTGGTTGACGCCAAATCTGAAACGGATTCCAGAGAAGAGACAATTTCAGGAATTAAAATTCCACAGCGCGTTATAACGGACCTTTCTGATAGGTCAGTCATTTTTCATGAATTAAGAGAATCTTCCGAAAAGAAACCAAAAGCTAGATTTGAGCACGGTATCAGTCACATTAGGTCCTTAATAAGCAAGGGACTTCCAGAAACAGTTTAAGGAGTTAGCATCTCTAAGCTTTATATAATAGGACAATAGGTGGATGTTGACATTACTCAGAAAAGTCACCTCTTAATGGTGACCTTTGCTAGGGTTGAAGAATGAAACCTGATACTGGGAAACCCACACAAACTGGTTGGATCCGGAATAAACTTCCGAGAGGATCTCAGCCTGGTCAACCGTTTTAAGAGACAAACCGCGGAAGTAGGAATAAATGAGCGCCGCCGAAACGGTGAAAGAAACCTTGTCCTTAAGGGTTTTCACAATGTTAGGAGTCAAACCACCCCTAAACCACTCTGGGTGACGAGGGGAAGTTCTCCACGGAATTAAAGGTGTGCTACATAAATACTCGCAGCCTACTTAATAAAATGGCAGATCTCAAGACGATGTAAATATAGAAAAACAGGATGTTATGGCTATTTCAGAAACATGGTTAACGCCATAAGTGTTTGATAATGAAATTCATTTGACTGGTTTTATGTCCAGTAGGGTTGATAGACTAAACCGTAGAGGAGGCAGGGTTATCTTGTACACGAACAGTACCTTAACCATACGAGCTGTTGAGACAGTGGCACATGATTCAGAGACATGTGGACTGGTGCATTGAAGGCTGAAATGTAAACGACTAGATATTGAATTAGTTGTAATATACTACAGTCCAGAATGTATAGTAGATAACTTCCTCCCAATCCAACTTAATTCATGGTGAAATAATGGTAAAGGCCTTGTTGTAGGCGACTTTAATGCACCTTATATAGACTGGGGAAACTTGGAAATAGGGTCATCGATAACGTCGTTTGATTGCAAACTGATAGAAACCTCAATTGCACTAGCTTCATTCCAACACATAAGAGATCCCACCAGATATGACCTACGAAGCTCTTTGTCTCTCCTGAACTTAGTCTTCACACATGGTTACGAAGTCGGTCAAATGACTTTCCTGCCGCCTCTAGGGAGAAGCGATCATACAGCCATCTTATTCAAATTCATGCCTGAGATGTCCTGACAAATAGTTGCGCCGACCCGTCCCAACATACGGAAGATAGACATGGGGGCAATCAACTCTGCAGCGTCGGCAGAAAGCTGGACATTGGATGCAGAGGCATCAGTAGAAGAGGAATGGACATATCTCAAGGAGTAATACAATTGGCTAACTTAAACGTTGTGATTAACTGGTCTTAAGAGTGGCTGATGCCTATCAATGCGGCAAAGTGTGTCTACATGCACTCTGGGAATACAAAAGTAGATTGGTACAACATAGGGGAAGTGCCTGTACACGCGGTTTAGTCTCACAAGAATCTTAGGGTGACAGTGAGTCATGATCTTAAGACCACGACCCATTGCCGGGAGATTGCAACTAAGAGGTTTAAAACCCAATGTGCTCTAAGACGGACATTCACCAACTAAGATACTACCAAGTTCAGTACAGTATAAACAACCTTAGTGAGAACTAAGCTTGGAAACTGCGTTCAGGCTGCAAGACGCTGGTTAAAAGGTGACTCGAATATCCTGGAAAACATACATAGGGCAGCTATTCGTGCCATTCCAGAGCTCCGTGGTTTACCATGCAAAGAGAGGCTTTAAAAGCTAGACCTTTTTGCTCTGTCCTATCACAGATTAGGAAGTGATCTGATTTTGATGTGTAGAATACTAGGAAATGATTCTGGACCTAATATATTCCTCTCTTTTTCTTCCCACTAGAGCGGGAAATCTCAGAGGACATAGCTGGCGATTAGAAAAGCTGAGAACGATGTTTCTTACCAAGGTAGATATAGTTCATGAGAATTAGAGGGTCTCAGTATCAGGAATTTCACAAGAAACAAACTTAGGTTTACTCCTATCCCTGATCATTCTTAACGACGTCATATATAAAATTATCTCGGCGATACCACTTTAGGCAGACGACCCAAGAATTTAGGAATCCATACAGACCAAAATTATTCAGTTATCTTTCAAAAAGAAGACGAACTCCAATACTTGAGTTTATCCTAGCCTACCTGTAGGAGAATCGCAGGTGATATAATGATGACGTACAACATATTCAGTAAGCCAAATAATTCCGATATCAGCTTACCATCACAACATCATCACGTTCTTCAAGGCAACCCCTCAAAAAGTGCACATTAAAGGGCGAAGACTCACTACGCCCTCGTTTTGAATGCTTTCCCAGGTGAAGTGACCACAGCCCTTTCAGTGCATAGCTTCAAAGTAAGACTTGATAAATACTTTGTGATCAACGAGTCTCACGTGCACTGGTTGTGCTTTACGCATGTTTCATAACTTACCCACTTTATCATCATCACTAACTACTTATTACCTTCCTTTTTACTATTTACGATTACTCTTTCTCTCTTCGCACGCCTGCTACGTTACTAGTTAATTAACTAACTTACATAATTGTTAATTATTTCTCATAACAATTATCTTCTCTTAGCACTCAAATTACCACATTATTTTTTGCACTGCAACCGACCGACCTCTTGTGTGTTAATGTGATAGCTGCTAGTACTCAAAAACCCTACTCCCAAAAGACAAACGCATTCACTCAAATTACAAGATATACAAAACCACAGGTAACTATCACACTGACTAGAATTAGTGCGGTCGAGTGGATAGACTATTATCCACTGGACATTACTAAGGACCTGGAACCATGCCGAAACTGTAAGAAGCGAGCTCAGTGAAATATATCGGTTAACTTAAGCTCGTGACAAAGATATTGGATAATGGATATAAGGAAACACTTACGTTAAGTAACAAACCCATCAGTTAACATGAATTAGATTATTGTGTCTGAAATCGTTTTTCGTCGAAACGATGGATAACTGAGCGAGAAAAGTCTCCGATGCTTTCTTCAATATCTTTATCACCTTTCATAAAGACTAGAGGTGCACAAAAAACCCAATACAGGCAAACACAGTTCACAAACAACAATCATGTAGCTTTAAAAATCATTTAGAATTACTCAAGATTTTGTTAAGGAGATTTAAAATCTAGCTTAGTCTACTGTCACTCCTCGTGGAGAAGTATAAGCCACCAACTAGCATTCTTCATCCAACTCTGTCCTGGACAATCCTTTCCGGCTGTTTACAGTTGCTATTCATCCTTCTAATGTCTGCCTACAATTCTCGACGCAGTGCGTTCTTCGGCCCTCATCGTTTTCGTTTCCTTTTGCGATTCCAAGTTAGCGCTTGTCTCGACTCAGTTTGGTGATTTCTGTAATATATGTCCTATCGACTTCCAATTTCTATCCCTAGTTTCCTCTTCATCGAGAAGCTGGTTTGTCCTCTCTCACAGTAGGCTGTTGCCGATGGTATTCGGTCAACGGATATTGAGTATCTTGCACAAGCAACTGTTTAAACAATACTCGTCCCTTTTTGATGATGGTTGTACTAGTTCTTGAAGTTTCAGCTCCGTATAGTAGAACTGTCTTGACATTCATATTGAAGATTGTGACTTTAATATTGGTTGAAAGACAGTCGTTTAGAGTTCCATATGTTCGTTAATTGTAGGAATGGTTCCCTTACTTTGCCAATCCCTGCCTTTACATCTGAATTCGATCTTACTTGTTCATCGGTGATGCTGTCTAGGCACGTGAAAGTTTCCATATATTCCAGAGATCATTTATCAAATGGGAACGAATTGGTGTTTTCTTAGTTGTATTTGAGGATCTTGCTTTTGTTGCTGTGTATGTTGAGGCCTTCTGCTGCAGAAGCTCTTGTTACACTAGTCGTCTTCATCTGCATTTGCTCGTATGTAAGGGATGAAAGAGATAGGTCATCTGTGTAGTCCGAATCATGTAATTGCATACAATCTGTCTATTTTGTTCCGTGCTCTCCTCAGATGTGGCGTTCTTCATAATCCAGGCAACCACAAGAAGAAAGAGCAAGAGAGAAGAGTAATAAGCCTAGTCTAGCTCTGATCCTTACTTTGAATGCATCTGTCAGCTGCCATTCATACACCACTCTGAACTGTAGTCCGTCATGTGAATTCCATATGATCTTAGTTACTCACTCTCATTCACATTTTAAATGCTTTTTCATAGCCAAGGAAGTTGATCTAAAATGAAGAGTTTCATTCCGTTGATTGCTTAACGATGATCCGTAGTATCACAACCCTCAACTGAAAACTTTTTCTGGTACTGACAGTAGCGTGATTCCTATGCAGTTCTCACATTTGCTCAGATCTTCTTTCTTTGGCATCGTGACGAGATATCCTCCTTCCCAGTCCATCGGCATTTGCTTATCCTCCCAAATCTTCCTGAATAGAACGTGGAGCATGCTTGCAGTTACTTCTATGTCTGACTTCAGCGCTTTAGCTGGTATATTTTCAGTTCCATCTGCTTTCCCAATCTTGACTTGTCTGGTGGCCATCATGATTTTTCCCATAGTTGGTAGAGTGACATCTGTGGGAGGGTCTGCAGGTGCTACTTCGATGTCCAGTGGATTCAGTGGATCTGGTCTATTCAAAGGTTCTTCATGTTGTTTTACCCATCTCTTGAGTTGCTCTTGAATTACTCCCTAACATTAAGTACAAATATTGTCTAGCTTCTGACTCAGATCGAATTGTGGTGGTCATTTCAGTGTTTATCTATAACTCTTCACGATAAAATGTAGATGTCAGTTTCCTATTAAAAACATTTCGGTACTTCCTAAGTACGACTTTAATTAAGTCGTAAGTACTTTAATGTGGCTTTATCTACCTATTATGCAATCGTCTGAAATCTTACCTCATCTAGGTGTTAACATTTGCGATGTATACCTATCAACTGTAAAGAACCGTCAAATATATGAATAAGAAAATCGGCCACCAAAGGTTACTCACGGTCAGTGAATACCATCGAAATAAGACCAGGGTACTTTATTTCACTATGAGGTAATTGAATTGACATCACGGACCTTGTAAAATTAAAATCTGTCCTCGGAATACGTTGATTACACGGCAATTATGTGGGAAGGCAGTTTGGACTGAAACTAAACATCATTTTAAATTACTTCGTAAACTTAAGACCAAATACATCTGGAGAAACTAAATATTGCTCCCATACACTTATTACAACTACGAAGGAAAAATACACACAATTTTAGCCGAAAACTGGTAACAGTTCAGTTATTATTATGTACGTGATACAGACATGTTAGTTTGTTTATACTAGTCGTTTGCATTTAAATATACATATTGTCCACTTGTGGTGGACCAGACAATATATAAAAGCAAAAGATATCAACAAAGTTAATAACAACCAATAGTAATATTAATATATACAAGTTAAATGTTACAAATACAATAAATAATGGGACTTTACTTAAGTTCATCCAAAATGATGCGTGTTCGGCTTTGATCTGGTACAATAAACCCACAATTATAGATGCTCAGTAATTCAAAACGTATCGATGATCTCCCCAGTATTGTAATCCAAAGTAAGATGTGATGTATTCACTTTCTCAGTCTATGAATGTAAATAATATTTGTTTTAGAACTAAGTTAACTCAATCTCGAATGAAAACAGAACGAGGGATGTGTGAGTATTAATGTATTTGTTAGCCAGAAAGAAGATGTCACGCTATGTTGGGATCACAACGGAAAGTGTCTTCAGGGTCATTGACTAAAACAACATGTACAATCATTTAATGATGAATGTACATACAGTGAAAAATTGACAAAACAAATACAAATAATATTAAAAACTATTTACAAAATAAGCTTGTCGGTCATATCTCCACATAGCTCCCCCCAGAGTGTCCGGAGGTAACACTGGTTACAATAACAATAATAAAAATTTTATACAAAAAGAAATAATATTTACAGTAATAACCAATTAACAATGTGGAGATGCGTATGACATGTATGTTAATAATATACAGTGTGTTATTGCGTGAAAATAGCGGTGATGTGGCATAGCATGAAAACAAAAGTAATGAGAATACCGTCATTTGAAATCTTGGTTTGCTAACAATGATAATAATGTGTAAAACTGTTAATCACCCACACATACAAAAAAAAATTTGAACTGTTTATCTTTGTGTACAATGAATAAATAATTAAATAGAGTTTACTCGTTTATTATTGTAACAAATTTTTTTGAAAAAAAATGTGACAAAACGAATAATTGTAGACAAATGTGATTATGTACACTGTAGAAAGGAAAAATTTTTGTAGATGAGATTGATAGTGTAGGTCCTCGATAATTGTTTGCTTTGATTGTTTTAGTTGTTTTTTTTATATGGCAAAATGTACATAACGCTTTGGTTTTTTTATAAGTCTCCCAGATCGTGTTAAACAAGAGGGTGTAGTACTGTTTTTCCTCTTCCTCTTGTTTCTTAGCAATTGATGGGAGTGATTGTTTGTTCGCAGTATTGTCGTCTGTGGCTTGAGGGGCTTCGTAGAAAGCTGGTTTTATTCGGTCTATGGAAATTGTTTCATTGTTCCCGTTTTTGTTGATAATGAAATATTTGTGAGTGCGTTTTATTACTTTATAAGGACCTTCATATGGTGGTGTCAGTGGCTTTTTCACCGCGTCTACTCGTACAAAAACAAATTTGCAGGTTTCTAAATGTTTATCGAGATGGACTGGGTTGTTGTATTCTCGAGGTGGTATTGCTCTAATGTTCTGCATCATTTGTAATAGGTGACTTGCGAAGTGAGTAGAATCCCCGTGCGTTGTAGGTTCATAGTTGATTAGTTGGTCGGGTAACGTTAGAGTTGTACCATATACTAACTCGGCGGCTGTACATCCAATGTCTTCCTTTATGGTTGAACGAATACCGAGGAGTACAAGCGGTAAGGCATCGCTCCACTTTGATGAGTCAGCTTGCGCCATCAGTGAGCTTTTCAATTGGCGATGGAATCTTTCAACCATGCCATTAGCTGCTGGGTGGTAAGCTGTGGTTTTAATATGGTTGACCCCTAGAAGTTTAATGAACTCCTGGAAAAGGACAGATTGAAATTGGGGACCACGATCCGTTGTGATTATTGATGGTACTCCATAGTTAGTTATCCAGCGATCGAGGAAGACTGAAGCGACTGTTTCTGCTGATGTGTCTTTAATGGGGCATGCTATGGCCCATCTTGTGAACCTATCTATTGCGGTGAGGATATGTGTGAAAGAGTTTGATGGTGGCAGAGGCCCAACTAAATCTAAATGCACGTGCTGGAAGCGTTTGTCAGGGATAGGGAACTTCCCAATTGGACTGTAGGTGTGTTTTTGCGTCTTACTGCGTTGGCACTGGAGACAGTTACGTGTCCAACGTTTAACATCCGAGATGATTTTAGGCCACACAAAACGTTCGGTAATGAGCTTTACTGTTGCTCTGATGCCTGGATGTGAAAGACCGTGCAAGTGCTGAAATATTTTTCGTCTGCAAGCGTGTGGGACAAACGGACGATTGTTGCTTGTTGAAGTGTCGCACATGATAAATGCATCTGAAAGAGGAATTGGTACTGGTTTGAGATCTAAGCTAGACTTTTCTTTGCAGGCTTTTAATTCTGCATCGTCTGCTTGTAACTTAGCCAAGGTTTCAAGGCTGATGTCATGATTGAGTACCATCGTATTGATACCCGTCCTAGATAGTGCATCTGCAACAATGTTCGTGTGACCTTTGATAAACCTGATGTCTGTGGTAAATTGGGAGATATAATCAAGTTGTCTTGCTTCTCGTGGGGAATGTTTGTCATACGATGTGCTAAAAGAATGGCAAAGGGGTTTGTGGTCTGTCATAATGATGAAATCACGACCCTGTAGCAAAAAGTTGAAATGTTTTACTGCTAAATACATAGCTAAGAGTTCGCGTCCAAAAGTACTATAACGTTCTTGTGCTGGCGATAATCTCTTGGAGAAAAAGGCAATGGGGGTAATCGTGTTGTTTACCCGCTGTTGTAATACTGCCCCGACGGCTTTTTGTGAAGCGTCCGTGCATAGGATCAACAGTGTTGTGGGGTCAGTATTCAGGTGTTGGAGCATGGTAGCACTAGTAATCATGGATTTAGCTTTCTCAAATGCTACTTTGGCATTGGAAGGTAACTTGAATATTTGGTTCTTTTCTTTCTTGGTACCTGATTTATCGTTTTTCAGTAAATCTGTCAATGGCTGTAGTACATCGGCACAATTTGGTGGAAATCGTCGATAAAAATTACATGTTCCATGGAAACGACGCAGTGATTTTACTGAGGTCGGTTCTGGATAGCTGGTGATGGCTTTGACTTTATCTTCAAGCGGTCCAATTCCTTGAGAATCAATGTGGTGTCCCAGGAATTCCAGAGATGAGGCGCCAAATATACACTTCGAAGGGTTGATTACAACACCATAACTTTTGAAACGTTCAAAAAGCGTGTGTAAGTGTTGAACATGTTCTTCAGTGGAAGAACTAGCGATCAAAACATCGTCGATATAGACAAACACAAAATCTAAACCTCTAGTTACTTCGTCCATAAATCTCTGAAAGGTTTGAGCGGCGTTTTTTAGTCCGAAAGGCATCTTCAAAAATTCAAACAAGCCAAAAGGTGTGATTACGGCTGTTTTTTCGATATCCTCAGGTGCCATCGGTATTTGATGGTATGCTCGGACGAGATCTAACTTTGAAAAAATCTGTTTTCCATGTAGATTTAAAGAAAAATCATGCAGACGAGGGATCGGATACCGGTCTGGGATAGTCTGGTTATTCAATCGGCGATAATCTCCACATGGGCGCCAGTCTTGATCTTTCTTGGGAACCATATGCAGCGGCGAGGCCCAAGGACTGTTAGATTGTCTGATTATTCCAAGTTGCACCATGTGTTCGAATTCTCTCTTAGCGAACTGCAACTTGCTTGGAGGGAGTCTTCTCGCCCTGGCGCGAATGGGCGGTCCGGTGGTAGTGATATGGTGTTGCACCAACTGTGGGTTACCTTCCTTTTGGTAATCTGATTTCGCAATGCACTGGTATTCTGTTAGAATGTCGTTGAAGATGTTGTTCACAGGTTTCATTATTCGAACACCATGGATTTCGTTGTCGTTGGAGAGTGTACCATTTACATGTAAACGTGTGTTTACGTCGATTAATCTCTTGTTGGTCATATCTAACAACAGGTTGTACGCACTAAGAAAATCGGCCCCGAGGATGGGTCGTTCGACTTGGGCAACTATGAATACCCATGTGAATCTTCTGCGGAGCGCGAGGTCTAATATAAGAGATTGCTCTCCGTAAGTCTTGATAACTGATTCGTTAGCCGCTATTAGGGACAGTTTAGTGCTTGTTGTCTGTTGTCTGCGGGAGAGATGGAGTGGGATGATGCTGATTTCTGCTCCAGTATCGACTAAAAAATCCGGGCCAGAAATGCGATCCCTGACGTGAAATAGGCGGCTAACATGTTGGCCAGTAACAGCTGCCGCCATTACTGTCTGGCCACTTCGTTTCCCTGATAGTTTGGGTTGTTTGTCTTAAAGTTGTACGGTTTTGTGCAACGACGTGCTTTCTCACCATAATTCGAATGATACCAACAAATTCCGGCTGCCCGCTTAGGTGACCTAAGACGATGTCTGGATACTGATCTCCTTCTGGACGTCGATCTGGGAGGTCGAGAATGGATGGTGGAAACAGTCGCCTGCAGTGATGTTAGCTGCTGTGTTAACAGTGTTATTTGTTGTTGGATGTTGGGTGCGTCGCTCATGTTTTCTCTACTTGAGGATTGTATCGCGCTAACGCCGCGACTATCGGGATATATTTCTATCATCTTATCGGCCATGTCTGCTAAATCATCAAGACTGACAGAGGCTCCTGATATGCTGAGGATTTGTCTGACGTTATGTGGTAACCTTTGTAACCACATCTGCTTAAGTAATGCTTCGTCTAACTTGTATGAGCCTGCTAGTTGTCTCATATGTCTAAGCAACTGTGAAGGTCTTTTGTCCCCTAACTCGCATGGGGTGAGTAGTTGCTGTAAGCGTTTTTCATCAGACTGCGAAGTACGGTGGATTACTGCGGCTTTTATTTTGTCATAGGGGTCCGTTTCTGGTACGTTATCTATCAGGTCACCGACTTCCGTTGCTACATCTATAGGTAGTGCACCGACGATGTGGGCATATTTAGTCGCCTGTGAACGTATACCCCTCGCCAAAAATAATGCCTCAACCTGTGCAAACCAGATCCTGGGATTATTAACACCGTATGTCGGTAATCTTAGTTCAGAAATAGCGTTGATTGAGTTTAAAACATTATCTTCTGGCTGTGATGAATGAAAGGGGTTGGTTGATGGGCTATCAATATCGATAAGTTTATTAGGGGAGTCCATAATGTCAAAAAAACAAAAAAATGGTGTCGTGCCAATCATTAATAATAATAAATTATGAAGATACATATAGTAAATGTCTATAAAAAAAATAATCGAGGTTCACCAAATAAATGTGGTGGACCAGACAATATATAAAAGCAAAAGATATCAACAAAGTTAATAACAACCAATAGTAATATTAATATATACAAGTTAAATGTTACAAATACAATAAATAATGGGACTTTACTTAAGTTCATCCAAAATGATGCGTGTTCGGCTTTGATCTGGTACAATAAATCCACAATTATAGATGCTCAGTAATTCAAAACGTATCGATGATCTCCCCAGTATTGTAATCCAAAGTAAGATGTGATGTATTCACTTTCTCAGTCTATGAATGTAAATAATATTTGTTTTAGAACTAAGTTAACTCAATCTCGAATGAAAACAGAACGAGGGATGTGTGAGTATTAATGTATTTGTTAGCCAGAAAGAAGATGTCACGCTATGTTGGGATCACAACGGAAAGTGTCTTCAGGGTCATTGACTAAAACAACATGTACAATCATTTAATGATGAATGTACATACAGTGAAAAATTGACAAAACAAATACAAATAATATTAAAAACTATTTACAAAATAAGCTTGTCGGTCATATCTCCACAACCTCTTTTGGATGTTGCGTTACTCTGTCTGAAGGTGACTGCTTAGTTTTATTCAGTCATCCGAGATCCATATTGTAAAGTTCAGAACTTTCTTAAGTTGATTTCGCCTCAGTCACATGCGTTTTGTAAAATGGTTTATCAGAAGTGTGCGAATTGTGACTTTTGGATGTGTGTGTCCAAATGCATGTGGACTTGTGTTTGTGTAAATATTCGCAGTTTAGTTTTCGGAATTAGTTATTAGTTACTTGGGCAGTGATATTCACACTAAAATGTCGTACATAAGCTAGGTTTAGCTGCTGAACTACGCAGGTTGTTGCTGCTTAAACGGTAAAAATACTATTCATCCCAGACGTCATTGAATCACTGTGAGCTCTTCCGCTTGACACTATGTTCGTGTGACTACGATGTTCGTTGTATTCAGTTCACGTACGATTTCAATTGCAACTGTGCGACTGAGTAACTAGGTTCAATCTTGTAAGACTCACCGTAAGTCATACTTTATTATAAAAGCTAATAAAATTACTCGGTTGTTAAACTCAGATTTGGTAAATTTGAAAGTCGTATTTGCATATGTGGTGGCAAATGACTCTACAGTATTGGTTTTTTTTAAAACTCGTTATTTACGTTGATCTCAGTCTCAGTAGACATAACTAGTTGATAGCGCTCGGCCAAGCATCACCAGGTCACGGCTCGAATTAAAATGCCACTCCTCTACATAACGATTTCGAAATCTCCACTCCCACTTGTCCACAACCAAAAGTGCTATTTCAACAAATGGTCGTTCCAATTATTAAGTTTTGTTCGTTCTTGGTCTGCCATAACTATGTTGATTTTTCTATCTTACAGACATACACAAGCAGTTGGTACCTTCACATCAACTTGATGAATATTTAATTAGCTTCATGGCCACGGAATTAAGAACAAATGTAAAAGCAGAAAGAGAGGAACAACCAGCTACAGTTGCTGATGTCAATCAGGTAAAAAAGTACTTCAAATTTTCTATTGAATAGTCTCCTGGTGATTTCGAAATATGAGAAAAAAAATCCAGAACTATATTCACATGATATTTATTCCAAAATATCCGACAAATGGGCTGTAGGACTTGTGTGGGTTATGTTGTGCTCACCAGAAAGCCCCTACAAATTTATTTGTTGGACCTAAATATTTCTTGCTTTTTCGAATGTTATCAGCAATTTCAACGAGGTTAATAGGTGTTTATTGATATCTTTAAATAATGATTCAACAAATTTGTACAGACATGCATATACTGCCTTTAATTATCGTCTAACTGATTAGCTATGGATGTTATTGATCAAGTCGATCCTTTCATTTAAAGTGTTTTCTGGTTACATTAACTTTATCACTATATAAACTGAACAGTCGAAAGAAAACTGAACTGGAAGAATGGCCATTGTGTGTAAATGCATATACGATCCTATTGAAATGCCAAGAGATCTTTGTTAGAATATGAGATCTGGTCTCGTCCTCTGACCAACAAAGTCTATAAGAAGGAAAAAATCCCCTTCTTGTGATAATCACAGAGATATCAGTTTAGCTAATATGATATTTAAAATATTGGTCTCAATAATACTTCGATGCACAACTGGAGCTAGTGAATAGTAATAATAGTAGTAAACCCAAGAAAACCAGGCTGGTTTCAGATCTGGATGCGAATGTATGGACTAAATATTCACTCCTCGGCAGGTTCTGTAACATAGACATACTTTTCAACACCCGACTATAGTTGCATTCCTTGACCTTAAGGCGTTGTTTATCTCTGTTGATCGTGGGGTTCTGTGTTAGTGCCTTTCATTGGAAGGCGTACCAAAGACGTACATTAACCTCGTATAGGCTCTCTGCTCTAATACTACTGGTCAAGGTAGAGCTTGTGGCGAAATGCCGTCCGAATTGATTACTTCAAGTGGTGTTCATCAGGGTTGTCCACTTTCCTCATTCTCAACTTTGTCATAAGTATGCCTTTAGAAATAACACTAATCTTTTGACTTTTCAATTGATCTTTCACCAGCAGATCTAAATTTTGACTTATAACACACACATGATACTGTTCTATTTGATGAGGACTCTGTCAAAATAGTCTTTTGACCACCTTAGGCAACAATGCAAGAATGTTTGGGATGCGATTCTCTCCCTCTAAATCCAAAATACTGCTTCAGAATTGGCTTGCATCATTGTCTGAATTAATGATAGGGAGTGAAGAAGTTGAGCTTGTTGATCTCTTTACTTATCCTGAGAGTCTCATTAGTCCTGATAGTCTAGTGTCTGACGAAATCTCGGTTCGGTTTTAGAAGGCTCTATCAACTTGCGCCACTTGTGGCTTAAGCAAGATATCCGTCTGCCAACCAAAGGACAAGTTCACTATTCAACTGTACGCCTCATTATACTTTGTGGATGTGAAACATGTCCATCAAGAACAGAGGATATCCGTAGGTTACTAGTATCCAATCATAGGTGTCTTCAAAGCATTGGTCGTATATTTTGGGACCATTATTTAGGCTAGGGATAGAGTACTAGATAAAGTTAGTAAGTCAATTGATAAGGTAGTGAGTCTTTGTTGAGTGGGGTGGTTGGGACATGTGTTACACCTCCCTAACCTCCGCCTACCTCGACGGATGTTTTCTGGTGCTGAAGTTGGCTGAAAGAAAGCTAGGTGCGGCCAAACCAAAACATTGCATCAGTCCATGAAAGTCACTGACAGTTGGACTGAACTATGTTAATAGGTGTAGACTTACATGGTTTGGGCCTGTGCGATTATCATAACCAGCGGTTAGAAACTTTGGATGAAATGGCCCAAGATCGTTTGTTATGGAGCAGGTACATCTACTTTTTTTGTCTTCCTCCAAAATCTTAAACATATGAATCCCTCAAAAAAGTTATTGAAATGAAAAATGTCCCAATTCACTAACTTATGTTTTCTTGGTTTGTATTTTAAATGCCTAGTCTTTTCTATTACCAGTGATACTGTAACCACCTCTATTACTCTTGATTAGGCCTATCATTTTCATCTTGCTGTGGTATTAGTTATAGAAACTTGTACACACGTACCAGGTTTCACGTTGTAACTGACTGATTAGGAGTCATTACGTTCGAATATCAACATATCAAGAGGATAGCAGAATTGTTGGCAATGACTAAAATCTAGAACCCTACAGTCAGCGCTCAAAAAAGAAAAATTCAAATTTAGGAAAACAACATAATGAAATAAATAGTCGTATAATTGGTTTTTCGAGACTAAACCATCTCGAATAACTACCAATATAAAGGAATGCCTCATAAAATGTACACTAAGTATGAATTGGTTGTTGCCGACCAAACTTGTTGAGTGTGCGTATCTCTTAGCTGATACTGATAAGATAACTACAATCTATTAGTTCTTATAAATGCTAACATTTTCGGAAACAACGATAATCAATTTAACTTTCATATCTTACAACTGGGCTAGTGCTCTGTTGATAAATGTTAAATCAATTCCACATGTAATGAAGTCCGTTTTATTTATTTATTTGAACGCATAAATATTGGCACAAAGGGTCACTGAATAGATATGCACCATACAAGTCACTGGATTTGCGTGTGAGCTGTGATACTGCCCGGGTGCCCAAACCGAAGCAGATGGTTTCCTTGGGAGGCCACACCCGGAGCTTTTGACGTAGAGGTCTAATCAACAAGGCAGTGGAGAAACGTCAAGAGACGCAGTCCCATGGTAGCCGGTAACCAAGGATTGGTTAGTACGCCATTTGTTCCTTCAGGATACTGGAGCCCATGTGCACCATTGGTTTGGAATGAGGGTTTTCCAACCCCCCTAGGCGGATTCTCTATACCCACCAACTCGGTTAAAGCACGGGACATTCGCTTTTCTTCCTCACAATTTCGTAAACAACACTCACCACGAGAAGGCAGTGTGTAGGAATTCCCTGACAATGGCTGTATGCGCGTGGCCATGTGAGAGCATTTGGAGGGGGAGGGCAGACTCTCTCCACCTTCCGGCCGTACCAGGGCATTTGAGGGCTCTGAAGTCTTTGCAATATAATAAAAACGTTTGTTCGTACAATTTTTAAGTATGATAATAAGCTCAAAATAAATGGAAATAGTAGACTTTCTTGGCAAGTAAGAATTACTGTGGCATCATCAAGATAAAAACTTTGATCAGAAACACTCAGATTTCAGCAAAACGAATTGTTTTCACTGAAGCAGATTGTCACATTACTCAGTCGATGTCGAATTATTGCTTTAGAGCTTATGGCGATAACATGTCACATATGTAACAGTAATTTTTAAAGTTAACTGTTCCTTTAAGAAAAGATTAAATAATATTGTGACTGATTTAATTCTTGACTGACCCTTTTTGATTTAATTTTAATTCTAACAGCCTCTATTAATACGGGGAACTAGCCATGCTCAAACAGTTGATAATGAAAATACTCTACCTTCTTCTAGTCATGGTCCAGCAATCCATTGGGCTGAAGGTACAATAGATAATGAATTTATGGGTAAAAAAAAGTCAAGTTGTTGTTGTATTTATGAAAAACCAAGAAAATGGAATGAATCATCTAGTTCATCATCGGATGATTCTGATCCTTCTCCTGATGATAATGATGATACAAACAAACAAAATACAAATAAACATACACATTGTACAGAAAATTGTAGAGGACATACCAAGAGATGCTTTCGAAAGAAGAAAAACAATAAAGATTCAAATTCTGAGAACTTTGAAAAGCCAACTCCATCATCATCTGACTTCAATCCGAATGGTTTATGTTCATAATTTAAATAATCTTGTTTTAATACTGATTGTCTGAATAGTTGAATATCTTTGATTCAAATACTTGTTAGTTTGGTTTGTATTCAATCTGTCCATACTTTATTTTACTCTTACATCTCTTCCTCTTATTACTATTACTACTACTACTACTGTTATGTGAATAATTTCCAATTTGTTGTTATCCTACAGATGTATATTTCAGTTGTTTTTAAACATCAAAGTTGAAATAAACTTAAAACAGACCTATTGTGTGATTCTTATTAATTATCTGGCCTGCGTCAACACATGAACTAAGGATAGGGAGTGAAGTAGTCGAACGCGTTCGACTACTTCACTTATCTTGGAAGTCTGATCAGCCTTAATGAGTTGGTGTCTGACGGAATCTCTGCATGGACTCAAAAAGTTCACTTGGCTTTTGCCAACTTATATCACCTATGGCGAAGACGAGATATCCGTTTATCAATTAAGGGACGAGTATACTGCACAGCAGGTTCTTCTGTTCTACTTTACGTCTGCGAAACGTGGCCATTAAGGGTAGAAGATACTCGTATGTTACTAATATTTGACCACAGATGCCTTAGAAATATTGGTTGTACCTGCTGAGATCACCGGGTAAGTAATAGTGAGGTTAGACATAGGGTATTGGGGAATGATGGTAATTCAGTCGGTGAGGTTGTAAATCTTCATCGACTGAGATGGTTGGATTACGTGTTACGTATGTCTGAACACCGATTAGCACAACGCGTAATACTGACTAGTGTTGGTGACGGTTGGAAGAAAGTTGGGGGCGGCCAAACCAAAACGTGGCATCAGTGCTCGAAGTCACTGACTTCTAGTTTGAGCCACGTTGGTAGATGCAAACTACTTGGCTAGAGTCCGCGTGACTATCATAACCAATGATCGGAGACTCTGTGACATGGCTAAGAATCGATCACAATGACGTAGGTGTATGCACTCTTCATCTTACGTTAAACCGTGAGATCCAAATTACTTTACATCTTTCGTATACACAATCTTTATATTGTATATTACTACCATTGAAGTGACTACTTCTATGAATTTTGTGTTTGTCTTGTTATGCTAATGAGGTTTAACAACTTGAACTGATTCGTACATGTACCTGATCCTACTTTATAGCTGTCTGACTCTTATTAATTGAGAGATTTAGCGTGAAATTCAGGACTCAATAACCATTAGTTTGTGTATTATTAAGGGTTAAGTAAGGGATAAATGTAACTTAAAAGGCGCTAGTTACTAGGATGATGTGTATATTCATTTTGAGCAGGACAAGAAAAGGGTTCAACTTCAGCAACTCTTAAGTAAACGATTACTTACTGACTTACGTACTTACTTACGCCTGTTACTCCAAATGGAGCATAGGCCGCCGACCAGCATTCTCCAACCCACTCTGTCCTGGGCCTTTCCTTCTAGTTCTATCCAATTTTTGTTCATTCTCATGTCTGTCTCCATTTCTTGGCGTAATGTGTTCTTTGGTCTTCCTCTTCTCCTTTGGCCTTCAGTAAACGATTAATATGTCGTGAAAAATAATAGAAAAAGTATCGGCATACTTCTACACGATTTATGGATTATTAAAGATAATTTGTAAGTTCTTATGGTTTGAAACCAGGAAATTATGTAGTTAAGTATTCACAAATGTGGTTAGAAATCATCCTTCCATTCTAAACATATTTAGTCCCAACACTAACCTTTTCGGGTTTTTATGCCTCCATTCGAACTGAATGGAACCAGCTTTCTTCCCAAGGCCATTTTAAAGGTCGTCAGTAAGATTCATGTTCACAAAGAATTGCTTAGTTTCGTGGTTCCGCTCTCATTAAGATCCAAGTAAATTGTTAAGAGACCAAAAACGTTTAACAAGGTTTTTCTAAAAATATGGCATTGATAATCAACGTTCAAATCATGCAATAACTGAGCCATCAAAACAAGAATGAAAGGAAATTCTGTTATTTTTATAGCTACACTATTAAAAAGATGTTGTGATGTACTGTATGTAGGGGAATAACACACGACTGAGTTAAGCAAGATATGTCATCTTACTTACGCTTGTTAACCTAATGGAGCATAGGCCGACGACCAACATTCTCCAACCCACTCTGTCCTGGGCCTTCTTTCCTAGTGCTATCCAACTTTTGTTCATTCTTCTCATGTTTGTCTCTATTTCTCAGCGTAATGTGTTCTTTGGTTTTCCTCTTCTCTTTTGACCTTCAGTATTCCATGTGAGGGCTTGCCTTGTGATACAGTTGGGTGCTTTCCTCAATGTGTGTCCTATCCACTTCCAGCGCTTCTAACTGATTTCCTCCGCTGGAATCTGATTTGTTGTCTCCCACTGTAGGTTGTTGTTGATATTGTCTGGCGAATGGATTCAAAATATTTTGTGTGGACAAATGTTAATAAACACTTGTATCTCCTGGATGATGGCTTTCGTAGTCCTCCGAGTTTCCGCCCCATAAAGTAGAACTGTCTTGACATTTGTATTGAGAATTCTAATGTTGGTGTTGTTTGACAGTTGTTTTGAGTTCCAGATGTTCTTCGGTTGCAAATATGCTGCTCTAGCTCTGCCGATCCTCGCCCTCACATCTGCATCAGATCCACCGTGTTCATCGATGATGCTGCCCAGATATGTAAGGGTTTCACATCCTCCAATGCTTCTCCGTCAAATGTAATTCAATTAGTGCATGCTATATTGTATCGGAGAATCTTGCTTCTCCCTTTGTGTATATTGAAACCTACTGCTGCTACACTGGCCGTCTTCTGTTGTATTTGTTGTTGCGTGTGTGAGAGAAGAGCCAGATCATCTGCGAAGTCTAAATCGTCCAGCTGCATCCTAGATGTCCATTGTATCTCATGCTTCCTTCCAGATGTTAATGTCTTCATGATCCAGTCGATCACCAGGAGAAACAGAAAAGGTGAGAGTAAGCCACCTTGCCTGATACCCGTCTTTACCTCAGATGACTTAGTGAAGATATGTCATACGTTAACAGAAACAGATAAAGCACTGAATTTCCCATATAGACGAGGTTTCAAATATACCCATATAGAAAAAAACATTAAATAACATAAGAAGGATAGAAATGAACCAGACTTCTGAAATAAGATTGTACGTATACAAATACCATGAGGGGTAAGTTCAAAGACAAAATGTCTCTGGGAATGGCATAAATGACAAAGTATATTCTAAACTACTTTGTATTAGTAAGTAGTGTACTATATAGTGGAATGTAATTACGTTCGTGCGGATCTTCGAGTAATTACATTCTATCGAAGTATAATAAAGAAATTTGTATTGTTTCTAACAGTTTATAGCTTTCAGGGTTACTGATTAGTAATCATTCCAATATATAATATTATATACAATGGGCTTCAGTCATGGAATATCTTAAATGAAGAAAGAAAACTTGTATTATGTCTAAGTGGTTTATTTGCATTGCGCTCATCGTAAAACTCACAATAATATGCGTCCAGTGTTGGGAAGCCCTGATCAACAATAAGGAAGTAAGTTTCCACTTGTCATCTAGATTTCAATGATTCTAAAGTTATTTTCAGTCACTGACATAAAAAATCAACATATTGGATGTAGCTAGAAGATTTGAACTACATAGATTACCTAGCTCTTCTATCCATTATACAGCAATAAGTGCAGGTAGAAACAACCAATATAGAAGTAGCCACTGCAGCAGTAGGCCTCAACATATACAAGGGAAAAAGCAAGGTTCTAAAATGCAACATAGTGAGTAACAATCAAATAACATTTTATGGGGAAACTTTGGAAGAGGTGGAAACTTTCACGTACCTGGACATTATCATTGATAAGTAAGAGGAATCAGGTGCAGAGGTGAAGGCATGGATTGGGAAAGCAAGGGCAGAGTTCTTACAAGTGAAGAACATGTGGAATTCAAAACATTATCCATCAGTCAACACCAAAGTCAGGATTTTCAATACAAACGTTAAGACAGTCCCATTGTATGGAGCTGAGACTTGAAGAACTGTTAAAACTAGACTGAAAGGTGTACAGGTATTTGTAGACAATAATTTACGCAATATACCATCATAAACAACCTATTGTGATTGAGAACAAATCAACTCCCAAATGAAGAGGAAATTAAGACTCTGTAGGTATAAAGGACACATATTGCAGAAATCATCAAATTGGATCACAAACCAAGTTCTAACTTAAAATTCTTAAGCAAAAGCGAAAGAAGCAGACCAAGGAATAGACTATTCCAGCAATCGGAAGTAGACATCTGAAAGACTAACAATACTTGGAACCAACTTGAAAGGAGAATCTAAAACAACGTGGATTGCAGAATCCTAGTCGGCAGCCTACGCTCCAAGAGGTGAAATACACATAAGTAAGTAAATAAGATTATCTTTCTTATTACGTGACAAAGCATAATTCGATATTAAGATATTATCAACTAAAGCGAAAAGCTGTGCATGGGAGATATACTATACTATGTGCTATGTGTTGGAAAGATTCAGAAAACTCCTCGAAAAAAACCAACAAAGGCTCTGTAAACGCTGAGAGACATCTTATCCAATCACCATTCAATAGAAGTTTTGTCAGAAACATTTAGAAAGTGAAAAGTCACATGTCAAGTTTTTGATTGGATGATTACTTATACTGTTACTATGTTCAGTAGCGTTCCAGAATTTTCCGGAAGTTAAGCTTTGGACAAAGATAACGAATCAATGTAACCCTACCGTTGTGATTGACTTTACAAAAATCACCGGATTTATCCATTAATTATAACCTTCATTTAGACTTCAACCGAGAGGTCTACACGTAATGATGTAGCTCAGATCAGCAGTTTACTTTACTTTTTTACTTACGCCTGTTACTGCCAATGGAGCAAAGGCCGACGACCAACATTCTCCAACCCACTCTGTCCTCGGCCTTTTTTTCTAGTTCTATCCAGTTTTTGTTCATTCTTCTCATGTCTGTCTCCATTTCTTGGCGTAATGTGTTCTTTGGTTTTCCTCTTCTCCTTTGGCCTTCAGGATTCCATGTGAGGGCTTGTCTTGTGACGCAATTGAGTGATTTCCCCAAATTGTGCCCAATCCACTTCCAGTGTTTCTTCCTGATTTCTTCCTCTGCTGGAATCTGATTTGTTGTCTCCCACAGTAACTTGTTTAGATCATCAGTTATAAAGTAAGTATTCATTTAGACATTTACAAGGAGCGCTTATCTACTTCTCTAGGATGACTTATTTTTTATCCCTCATCATTAAACTATTCCTATTTTGATTAACATCCCTATTCCCACTGACTTTATTATTATAGTTATTCATAACCCTTTGACTAATTGACTTCCTCCTTAAGAGAGTATCATGTCGATCATAAGCCTAAACCTAATAGAGATCTATTAACATAGAGAGAAAAATGGAAAAAAATGTTTCATCTCACTCTACAATTCTTTATCAGTCAATATCCAAGTGTTATCAAAAAATAAAAAGAACAAAACAAAACTAGCCACTGATTTCAGCTTGTAAAAACATCTAGTATCACTAATATTGACAAAATGAATATCTTCAGAGGGGGGGGGTTGTGGAGATTTTAGTAATTTCACAGTTGAATTCATTAGTCAATTGAAGGTGGACTACCATGGAAAACCTGGAAGCATTGGATGGCCGTTTCAGTCTAACAACAGAGATAGTAACTCACTGAAAACAATGGTGGATGTGTCACACAATTTCGTGGATTAGTTGAAGTTAGACATTAACACCATTGGATATCGGCTCAGTGGTCTAGAGGTTAAGTGCTCGCGCACGAAACTGATATGTCATGTGATCGAATCTCATGAGGCCGGATCGTGGATGCATATTACTAAGGAGTCTCACAATAGGACAAAACGGCCATCCAGTGCATCCAAGTTTTCCATAATGGTCTAGCTTTAATTGACTCATGATTTCAACCATATAAAATTACTGAAATCTCCACAAAACCCCCTTCTAATAATGATCATATGTTCACTAATGGGGTATTTCCTGGAGTTCTAGTAAGAAGCAATGACCAGTCGAGTTCAACCAGGTCTGTTGTGAGATAGTAACACACTGAAGACATTGGTGGATGTATCGCTAAATTTCGTGAATTAGTTGAAGTTAGACATTAACACAGTTGGATACCGCCTCAGTGGTATAGAGGTTAAGCGCTCGCTCACGAAACTGATATGTCATGAGTCGGGACCATGGATGCGCACTGCTAAGGAGTCCCATAATAGGACGAAACGGTCATCCAGTGCATCCAACTTTTCCATGATGGTCTAGCTTAAATTGATTCATGTATTCAACCATAAACTGAATATCTCCTTTTAGAAAATTTCTATAAATAAGCAAGTTTTTTAATTTAGTTTAATTCCATCAGGAAACCTGATTGTTTTCAAAAAACAAAAAAAAAACAAATTGTCTAGTTAACTAATTAATCATTTGTCATATAAATAAAGTAATTAGTTGCCATAGCAACAACAGAATGGAAAAATTAATCACAATTATAAGAATAATTTTTTACCATTGATCAAAGTACATGTGATCAAATTTAAAAAGAAAAAAATTTTTTTGTTTTTTGTTTTCTGATTGTCAAGTTTATTTCACCCTTTCACTTTTTCTTTCCTGTCAACATCAAAAATGCACAGAAGTTAACTTTATATAGAATTTAGAAACTTATGTAATAGAATAATATTATGATACATTTCATATAATCATTATACAATTAAATATGATAGTTAACTGAATCAATTCATTGATGAAAACACCTAGATTTTAGAATAAACAGAAGATAGAATCATGTATTGTAAACATGGTAACTAAATTTGTTCGTTAAGTACCTGGGAAGTAGCATCGATGAACACGGAAGTTCCGACGTAGACGTAAAGGCGAGGATTGAGAAAGTAAGGGCTATATTCCTATAATTGAAGAATATATAGAACTCTAAACAACTGTTTTTCAACCAATATGGAAGTGACAATCTTCAATACGAATGTAAAGATAGTTCTACTATATGGAGCTGAAAATTCAAGAACTACTACAACCATCATCAAGAAGGTACAATTGTCTATACAAGATACTCAATATCCGTTGATCGGAAACTACCGGCAACAGCCTTCTGTGGGAGAGGAAAAAGCAGGATTCTCAAATACAACACGGAAAACACCAACCGAATCACACTTGATGGAGAAACTCTAGAAGATGTGAAATCTTTCATGTATCTGGGATGTATCATTGACGAACAAGGAAGATCAGATGCAGACGTAAAGGCGAGGATTGAGAAAGTAAGGGCTATATTCCTGTAATTGAAGAAGAAATAGAACTTACCATAACTGTCTTTCAACAAATATTAAAGTCACAATCTTCGATATGAACGTCAACACAGTTCTACTGTATGGAGCTGAAAATTCAAGAACTACTACAATCATCAAAAAGGTACAAGTATTTTTTAAACAGATGTCTATGCAAGATACTCAATATCCGTTGATCGAATAACATCGGCAACAGACTACTGTGAGAGAGGACAAACCATCTTCCAACTGAGGAGGAAATTAGGAAAAGACGTTGAAGATGGATAGAACACGCATTGAACATCACGAGACAAGCCCTAACTTGGAATCGTGAAACGAAACGGAAACGAGGAAGGTCAAAGAAGACATTACGTCGGGAACTAGAAGCAGATATGAAAAGGATGAATAACAACTGTAAACAACTGGAAAGGATTGTCCAGAACAGAGTTGGATGAAGAGTGTTTGTGAGCCGCCTATGCTCCTGGTCGAGGGGTAACCGGCGTAAGTAAGTAAGTAATTAAGTTAATAATTAACTGAGAGAATATTGTCATTTTATCATATAATAATAATAATATAATAATAACTTTGATTCATTACTAGGTCTATAATTTTTTAAAAAAATTAATTTCTGTATACTTATAGATGATACTTTCATGATGTTACCAGGGGATATCACTTATATCTGAATTAAGTTACCAGGACAATTTTGAATATTATGTTTGACAAATGTAAATCAGTATAGTGGAGAAGCTTTGTAGCTCAGATGGATGATTTTGATGGAGTTTTGTTCTCTGAGTTGGATGGTTTGGTCGTGGAGCTTACATCG